>NW_004444099.1:4693974-4707565 GCF_000243295.1 Trichechus manatus latirostris | reverse complement strand
AAAAAAAAAAAAAAAAAAAATTCTATAGGCAAAATACTGAATGACACAGGAAAGCATCAAAAGAAAATGGAAGGAATACACAGAGTCACTGTACCAAAAACAATTGATCGATGTTCAACCATTTCAGGAAGTAGCATATGATCAAGAACCGATGGTAGGGAAGGAAGAAGTCAAAGCTACACTGAAGGCATTGGCAAAAAAAATAAGGCTTGAGGAATTGATTGAATACCGAGATGTTTCAAAAAATGGATGCAGCACTGGAGGTGCTCACTCATCTATGCCAAGAAATTTGGAAGACGGCTAGCTGGCCAACCAACTGGAAGAGATCCATATTTGTGCCCATTCCAAAGAAAGGTGATCCAACTGAGTGCAGAAATTATCGAAAAATATCATTAATATCACACACAGGTAAAATTTTGCTGAAGATCATTCAAAAGTGGCTGCAGCAGTACATTAACAGGGAACTACCAGAAACGCAAGCCAGATTCAGAAGAGGACGTGGAACGAAGGATATCATTGCTGATGTCAGATGGATAGTGGTTGAAAGAAGAGAATACTAGAAAGATGTTTACCTGTGTTTTATTGACTATGCAAAGATATTTGAATGTGGAGATCATAGCAAATTATGAATAACATTGCAAAGAATGGGAATTCCAGAACACTTAGTCATGCTCATGAGGAACTTGTACATAGACCAAGAGGCAGTGGTTCGAGCAGAACAAGGGAATATTGCATGATTTAAAATCAGGAAAGGTGGGCATTAGGTTTGTATCCTTTCACCATACTTATTCGATCTTTATGGTGAGCAAATAATCCCAGAAACTAGACAATATGAAGAAGAACTTGGCATCAGGATTGGAGGAAGACTCATTAATAATCTGTGATATGCAGATGACACAACCTTGCTTGCTGAAAGTGAAGAGGACTTGAAGCACTTGCTGATAAAGATCAAAGACTACAGCCTTCAGTATAGATTACACCTCTACATAAAGAAAACAAAAATCCTCACTAGACCAATAATCAACATCATAATAAACAAAGAAAAGATTGAAGTTGTCAAGGGTTTCATTTTACTTAGATCCACAATAAACACCCGTGGAAGCCTCAGTCAAGAAATCAAACGACATATTGCACTGGGCAAATCTGTTGCAAAAGACTTCTTTAAAGTGTTCAAAAGCAAAGACGTCATTTTGAGGTTTAAGGTGCACCTGACCCAAGCCATGGTGTTTTCAATTGCTTCATATGCATGACAAAGCTAGACAATGAATAAGGAAGTCCCAAGAAAATTAATGCCTTTGAATCACGCTGTTGGCAAAGAACACTGAATATACCACGGACTGTCAGAAGAACGAACAAATCTGTCTTGGAAGAAGTACAGCCAGAATGCTCCTTAGAAGCAAGGATGGCGAGACTTTGCCTCATGTACCCTGGACATGTTATCAGGAGGGATCAATCCCTGGAGAAGGACATTATGCTTGGTAAAGTAGAGGGTCAGTGCAGAAGAGGAAGACTCTCAATGAGATGGATTGAAACGGTGGCTGCAACAATGGGCTCAAGCATAACAACGATTGTGAGGATGGCACTGGGATGGGAAGTGTTTAGTTCTGGTATACATAGGGTTGCTATGAGTCAGAACTGACTTACGGCACCTAACAACATCAATGAGGATGTCATGTTGGTGATGACAAGACACCAAAGCCACTGTTAATTCTCACCATGCCACTTTGTTAGAGTTTGAGGATACAGGGTGTATTGCTCTAATTTTCCCAGAAAAACTCCTCCCACTATACTAGGCCAGCTTATCCAGAACCGTTGTCGCTGAGTTGATTCTGACTCATAGCGACCCTATAGGACAGAGTAGAACTGCCCCATAGAGTTTCCAAGGAGCGCCTGGTGGATTTGAACTGCTGAGCTTTTGGTTAGCAGCCTTAGCACTTAACCACTACATCACCAGGGTTTCCAGCTCAGCTTAATGAACTCTTAAACATCTTTCAATAGTGATCATTTCTTTGGGCCTGGAGTAGAACATTTTTAGCTGGAATAAGTCAGAGTTTTCACATTTTTTCCCACCAAAATACCTTAAATAAGAGTAGGAGTTAAAAGTTTCATTAGCTCTGGAAGATAAACATGCATTTGGTGGTAAGTAGTCATCTATAAGAAAAATATTTCTTTGAAGTTTAAGTTATAACTTTTAAATATCTGTGATAATCAACATTGTTTTGCATAACACAGCTCATGTTATTTTAATATAATATTTATATAATTACAGCTACATTATATAAAGTTTCTGCCAAGTTAGCAATGATATAGGCCTTTTTCACAAATGCATCATATTTCAAATTTCACAAGTGAAAGAAGCTTACAGGTCATCTTCATACATAAAGTGAGTTTCTAAATAGATAAGTAACTTAGTCAAAGCCACACAATTAATTTACAGTAAATTAAGAATCAGAAATAAATTTTCAGCCTATAAAACAATATTAAGCTTTACTTAGAGTTTTTGGGCATAAAACAAAAATTTTAGTTTATTAGGTACACATTATATATGTGAAAATTTTTTGAAACAGAATTATGAGGTGTGCTTATTATCCACTTAACATTCTCAGCTGCTAACTGAAAGGTTGGATGTTTGAGTCCACCCAGAGGTGCCTCAGAAGAAAGGCTTGGCAATCTACTATTGAAAGCCCTATAAAGCATAGTTCTACTGTGACACATGGGGGTTGCCATGAGTCAGAATCAACTGGATGGCAACTGGTTCCAGTGGTGGTGGTGGATATTATTCATCATTATGTAATAAATATGGAAATGATGATTGCTGTATTTTTAAACATAGGCCGGTAGCGAATTTTAGGGGAACAGACTCAATGATTTGTAAAGAGTTACAGGATTCTACTGTATGATTTTATGCAGTGTGAAATGACACAGGAACATTCAAAACAAGATTTCCCCAGCTTCCTTGCTAGCGCATTCATGCTACACTCTATCTATATCCTGTTCAAGCACTGAGGTCGCGGGAAGCAATTCAACGATTATATTTTCTGAAGTTTTAATACTAAAAACAAAATGGAACTGAGCACATGCACTTGTGATTTATGCACTAGGAATGTGCCAATAAGATATTAAAGTTGTTTCTTTGGTCATAAAGTTTTATACCCCCAAAACAAATCTACTAAGCTAAGAAATAAATATTCCGAATAACTTCAATAGCATGATTTGCATGGATTCTTCATCCAAGAATTGTTCATTCACAGCAATTCCTAGACTTTTTGTCAAAAGATAGTTCAATAATGTGGTAAGCATTCTCTTAACCATTTTTTTTTTTTTTTTTGCAGGAGTGGGGTTCAGGGGCAGAGAGTGTAGAATTTTCTGCTTATTTAAATATTGAATTTTCATCCTTTATTGGATATCCATTTGTAAAGACCTTAGGAAAATTAAAAGACATTGACACCGTCTTAAACACTGTTTACTTTCTGGTAAATTGATAAAGATCCCACTTGTGGCAGTCGCTTTAGTGACCCTTAAAGACACATTATATTCAATGCTCTGTAGAGGCTGGGTAAAAAATGTTTGTGCCAGATAGAATGCTAGAGAAACTTTTTTCCAACAGAAGAAAAGGTTAAGTTTCCATTTAACCTTCTTTTTAACTTCGTTTTACTCATCTGTAAAGTGTAAATTACAGTATCCATTACTTCACTGGGTTATGTTCTGTGCTAATTAATCAAACTCTGTATATAAAAATGATTTACAAGCATTATGCACTATTCATAGGCACTTTTTAAAGCATAATATGGATGGCTTTTTGATATTTCCTAGATGCTATGAATCTTGATTATTGAGAAATAAAAAGATGAGGTAAATTTGAATAAAGTTTTATCTTGGAATTAATGAATCAGCATTCCCAAGCATCTTGAAGCCCACAACAGCACTGTAAGCAAGAGATTTTTCTGTGGAACATACCAAGAAGTAAATGGTGAATTGTGGCACGCTTCTACAACCCATGGTCAGGTCTGTGACCCCACCCCAAGAGCAGTTACTTTTTTTTTCCCACCTCTGGAACTCATTTCAGTTGTTTTTGTGAGCCATTGCATCAATTCTTACTCACATCTACTCTACAAGACAGAGTAGAACTGCTCTAGGGTTTCCTAGGCTGATCTTTAGGGGAGCAGATCACCAGGTCTTTTCTCCTGTGGAGCCACTTGTGGGTTCTAACCTCTGACCTTTTAGTTAGCAACAGAGCACTTAACCATTGTGCCACCAGAGCTCCTTTTTCATTTAACTTAAACCAAAAAAAAAAAAAACTCAAACCCGTTGCTGTCAATTCTGACTCATAGTGACTCTAGAGGACAGGGTGGAACTGCCCCACAGAGTTTCCAAAGACCAGCTGGTGGATTCAAACTGTCGACCTTCTGGTTAGCAGCCAAGCTCTTAACTGCTGTGCCACCAGGGCTCCAAACAAATCCACTTAAGTAAGAACAAAGCACTTATATATGAATAATTCTTTTAAATTTCATTTGGGAACTTTTTACAGAAAACCACGATTTGCTGAAATTCCAACACAATAGTAACCACAAAGTCCCTTTTGCAGTTTTTCATGGCAAGATTCATGTTTCCAGCTAATAGTGACTTTGTAAATTTTTATGACAGGAAAGATAAGCAGAAGTTTTTCCTTTGTCCTACTTAATTTTAACCATGTTCTTTGTAGAAATTTGCAGTTAAATAGGCTCTTTAAATGTGACAGTTCTTTTCACACCCTAAAAAAGTTTGTTAATTAACAAAATTTTGTCAAAATTTCCCAAACACTGACAGAAGTTGAAAATCATTTAACATATTTGGACTTTTCTAGGCCTCCACTGCAGTGACTTTGAGGGCTTATGTTACAGTAATGACCAAGGCAAATGCATGAGAGGTGTAGGAGCATTTAGTGCTGACAGACTTTTAGAAGATGGGAACCCCTCTGGATTCACAAAACACAATGGCCTGGAAAGAGGACGAGTAATTGTTAACTGAAGTTGTCTTTATATTCTTCATCTGCAAGCATTGCCGATGGAGAGGGAGAGCTTTACTGTCATTCTCATTCATGTGAAATGATGAGGCTGCAGAGAGAATGGACAAAGCATTGTACCTCACCTGGGGGAGTGGGCAGTGGGCTTTAGGGTTCAGTATTTCTCCTCACATCAACAGGTGAAGGCTCTGCCTGGAGTCTGTGTTCTATAATGATGGATTCTTTACCTATTCAAGAGTTAGCATGGCTATGAACACATTGGTAGTAGTTGACGTAACTTGTTCACTTGTCTCCCGTCACATTAATTAAAAATAACAATAATAAACTTTTATTTTCGAACAGTTTTAGATTAACATAAAAGTTGCAAGACTATTACCAAACATTTCCTTATACCTGCACCCAGTTTCCCCTATTGTTGACATTTCTATGGTGCGTTTGTCACAGCTAATGAACCAATATTCACACATTTTTATTATTTAGAGTCCGTACTTAATTCAGATTTCCCTGGTTTTTACATAGCGTCCTGTTTTTGTTCCAGAATCCCATCTAAGACACATTACATTTAGTCGTCATTTCTCCTTAAGATTCTCTAGAGCGACAGTTTCTCAGACTTTCATATTTTATGACCTTGACAGTTTTGAGGAGAACTGGTCAGGTATTTTGTAGAATGTTCCTCAGTTTGGCTTGTCTGATGTTTTTTCTCGTGGTTAGACAGGGGTTATGTGTTTTTAGGTGGAAGATCACAGAGGTAAAGTGCCATTCTCATTACATTATATCAAGAGTGCATGCTATCAACATGACTTATTACTGATGATGTTAACCTTGATCACCTCGCTGAGGTAGTTTGCCATGTTCCTCCATGGTAAAATTATGTTCTTTTTTTTCTTCTTCTTTCCATACTGTATTCACTGGAAGAAAGTCACTATATGCATCCCACACTCAAGAAGTGGGAAGTTATACTGCACCTCCTTGAGGGGGATGAATCTACATAAATTATTTGGAATTCTTCTGAATGGGAGATTCATCTCTTCTTTCCCATTTATTTAGTTAGCGCGTTAGCTATTCAATTGTTTATTTATATCATTATGGACTTATGCATATTTATTTTATAGTTTGGGTTATAAACTAGTTGATTTATTTAATTGCTCAAATTCTTCTAGCTTTGGCCATTGAGGGCTCTTTCAGTTGGCTCCTGTACCCTTTTGACATATGCTTATCTCTTTTATGCTTTAATTTTCTGATTACTCCTTACTTTCTGGCACTACAAGATGATTCGGGTTCATTTTGTATATTCTCTGGCCCAGTCCTAGAATCAGCCATTTTTCCTAGCAGCTTTGATTTCTTTTACTGGAGAACAGTATTAGAACCCAAGATTTAGGTATGGGTTGTATTTGTTGCTACTGGCCTGCTGTTGCTTCAAGGCCCTTTCTATGGACCAAACCAAAACCAAACCTGCTGCAGTCAAGTCGATTCCAACTCATAGTAACCCTATAGGACAGGGTAGAATCGCCCTATAGGGTTTCCAAGGAGCGGCTGGTAGATTCAGCCCAACTTTCAACCACGGGGGTAATAAAATATCTGTACATACTAACCCATTGACAAAGCTGGATTTTACCTGAGTCTTCAGTTAAAGAAAACCCTTCTCTCTTTTGTGTATTCTGAAGAAGGTTTACTGTGAACAGCTGATGGAGACAGACTTAATGGTCTACTCTGTCTAAATAACTTTATGATAGGCATTTGGAATTTTTCTTCCTTAATTCCCCAACCTCCTTCTCTGAGCTCCCAATCCTTTTTTTTCCCTCCCCGCCCCAAGTCAGGATCCATATGAACTTATTATAAGAAAACAAAACTTGCTCAACAAAATCACCCTAATTACAGTCTTAGTAAATCATTTGCCTATTATAGTGGTCAATGCTCCTAACTTTCTTTTAAAAGGCTCTCAGTTATCTTTCTTGATTTCCTGTCTTTCCAGATTTTAAGTGGAAGCTTGCCTTGTAAGCTCAGTTATCTGATGAGTCCAAGAAAAGTTGTTGGTTTTCAGTTTTAGACAGGAACAATGACTTCTAAGCTCTTTATGTGTTGGAGCTAGTACTGGAAGCCCCATTACATTAACTTCTGAAAATTTCTACCTTGACATTGTTTTAATACATGCCCACACCAAAAAGGGATACGATTCTACTCTATGTAATACCATCATTTTCTGTTTTATAGGATTTCCAGTTTATAATGACTTTTTACATGAAATTTAATCATCATAATTAATATATCCTTGTTTTTCTATTGAATAAATGAAGACACATACAAAGCAGCTGATTTTTCTGAGGTCATATAGACTGAATGTGGCAGAAAGAAGTCATTCTTCTACCCTCTGTTTTGCTTTCAGAAGTGTGAGAAAAATTACTCATTAGTTAAATCCTCTTTAATTCATACTGCCATGTCAGACAAGCTCAGATTCTTGTTTTTAAATGAAATACAAACTTCAGCCATAATTCCCACAAGTAACTCCCATATTACCTTATAGTCACATCCCACACATAATCATTTGGCCTACTGCTAAGCATATTCTGTGGTTACAGCACAAAGTGAAACATAATTGAGTAGGTTAAATATTTAGAAGGCCAAGGGAAATTGGTTTATATTAGCAGAAATCGATTCGTTATTTAAACTATTTATACTGATTCTGAATTGGTGTGGATTGTTCTCTGGTGTCTAGATGTTGATCACTGGCTGAAATATAGAGGTTTAAATTCAAACCTTTGAAATGTTTATAGGGAAAACTGAATCCAAGTCTGGCCCAATTTAGTGAGTTCAAGCCCCCAAGTGTCTGGATATTACAGCTTTTGTATAGAATTAGAGAATAAAGATCCTTGTATATAATCCTAACTCATTATGACATTTCTTTGGTTCAGTTTTAGGAGTCTTTACAATTAGTCCTTTACCCAGAATATTAAAAGCCCTCCTACCCTTTGAGGTAAATGATAGCATTTAACAATTTATTTTAGTCTTTTTGCTTTAGTTCACTGTTTGCATCAGTATAACACAGCTTCCTAACTTATATAAGGACCACCTATGTCATTTCAGAAATACCATATATCAGAGTGTAAATGCTCCAGGTCTGGCTTACCACTGCATCCTGGTGCCCAGCTCAGTGTCTGGTACATAGCTTGTATATAAACAATATTTGTTGAATTGGTAAAGGGAAATGTTAGACCACCTGAGCATAGCAGATGTCATCTAAAATCCTATTGCCCCTCAATTCTGGCAAGAACTTCATGAATATTGTTAAAAGATCAGTAAGTGGAGTCTCTGTTACATGGAAGACAACACATATGAAGGGCACTTCAAAAGAAGGAAACTGACCAAAATACTTTGTCATTTAGGTGGTTAAACAATATCTAAATCTATAGAAATGTATTGGTCACCGCAAGACTACAAGTAAGCACTTGCTTGATCAAATGTTAAATACTTGAGATATGGCTTTAGTTTGAATACATCGTTTTCTTTCTTAGTCAAGAGATGACTAGTTAACACATAGTAAAATATCCAGCTTGTGCAAAACTCTGACTTAGCTCTGATCCTGGTCTTCCAGATATTTATACTCAGGATGAGAATATAAGATTTAAGATTAAAGAAAATAGAGAGAGAGAAATGCAAAAAAAAAAAAAAAATGGAGAATATAGTAAGTGCCATAGTGTATAGATATGTGGGATTCAAATTGATGGTATGAACTTATAAACTTTAGGAAAGAGGCAGATTTTAACTCGGTCTTTATGAACAGTATGTGAAAATATTATTTTGAAATACATTAGTGAGAAATTTCTTGAATTTTCTTGTTTGCCAACTTCTCCTACTGCATCTTCCCTGAGCATCAAGAATTCAGAGAAAATTGTTGCTATAAGAAGAAGCCAAAGAGAAAGAATCAATATTCAGCATTTGACTCTAGGCTTCCTGAACCCATTTCAGACACTGTAATTGTGAAAGTGAAGGCTTACTCAGAGGAAATTTTGTTATTGACTTTTTTGTTGTTGTTGTTACTTTATATATCAAAAGGCAAAAACCTGAAGGAAGAATTATTGATAAGCAGTGGCTTGATTGACTAGATGAATAGAGATTAGGAAGAACTGTCAGAAAAGTAGTAAGATCACCCTGGGGAAGGGAAACGGAGAGGGTCTGGTGGACATGATGGAGTGAAATATGGAAAATAAGTTGAGAGCATTTGGGAACCACCCAGTCTCTGCCTGAGTGAATGCAATGCATGGCCAGCACCAAGATGTTCATGAGAGCCAGCCCATTGCTGAGACAATTTGTTGTCATTGAGAGCCCTACAAGTTTTCTCTGTGAAGGAGCTTCACTATCTTCTATTCTCACTACTATTCAAAGAAGGCATCCCATACATAGCTGTTATCACTAACCAATCATCCAATTTGAGAAGCCCTAGCTGTACCTAGAGATTTGTAAGTCCATCTAAACTCTCCTGTGTGGCAGTTTTCCTCAAACAGAGAAATGAGTGCTACCTACTCAGAGAGAATAATGGTGGCTGAAAAGGAAAAAGGTGTCCTGTTAACTCTGTGGGCTCTGCTTTACCATTTATTAGTTATATTCATTATTCTAGATAAGCTTTAATGGGACAAAAAATGAAACCAACACCCAATATGTAATATTCAATTTATATCTGTTATAAGAATATGATACGGTAGGAAAAGTGAGTATCTGCTCTCTATTCTTTCCTAACCATTCAAATTTTGGAAACAGAAAAAGGATCCAAGAGCTTCAATAGGTAACCTATTAATATAATGGAACCAGCAGCATGATTCATATGGATGTTGTAAAGAATAAATAAACTAATATGTAATTAATACCCTAGTATAGTGTTTGGCACATAGCAAGGGTCAATTAAAGCTAGTGCCTCTCCTCTCCCCTTCCTCAAGAAAGATATAGAGATGAAAATAAGCTAAAGGAATAGAAGAAAACTACAAATAGACTAATCAAAGATCCATGGGGCAAAAGAAAGGGAGTAAGATCATAAGGCCTCCCTCTTTACCATAATTGGCTCATCTGCAATGCAACCAAAGCCTTCATTTGGATCTTCTTCATAAATCAAAAAACCAAACCCATTGCCATCAAGTCTGCACTAATTCCTGGACCAAATAGACGGGGCTGCCATTCATTAACTGTGGAGACAGATGAAACAAATGAATTGTGCGAGCCATGGTGTGTGTTTCATGTGCTTAGGCATATGCTACTCTTTCAGAGAATGACCTATCATCAAATAAAGGATGTGAGGTTTTAAGTAGAATTCATCTCAGAAGTGCCGTCTCCCCAATAGCACATCATAAACAGGTGGCACTCATTTTTCATTACCCTTCTGAAGTCACCAAAAGCATCATAACATTTCAACTGAGCTGTAGTTGAGAATAAATTTCCTTTTTATTATCTCTTTAAGAATTAGTGGATGTGCAAGGAAAGGAGAATTTAATTGTCTGATCTTTTCTTTTTATAGACTTTGACAGCAGTGAGAGCCCAACCAGCTGATGGACAGTGGCTCAAAGGGGCATTAAAGTTATATTAGGAATGTTTGCATCTTATTATTCAAGCTCCATCTCAAGCAGATGGCTCAGAATCTTCAAAGGGGATTCAGAACATTACAGAGCAGGATGGTAGTGTGGCAGCCCAGGTAAAGCAAGATCTGTGAGGAGTTGAAGGCAGAGAGGGACAGAAGACTACCCAAGTGTCATCCTTAAGTAGCCAGTGTGCAGGCTGATATCATATCTTATCATTGGTGTTACTTCTGAAAGTATGTCTTACATAACTTGAGAAAAACTTGCGAGACAGATGCCTTTACTGGACTCTAGCATATTCAATGATGGGACAGAGAGGTGGTAGTGGTAATGGTGGTAGATTTGGGAAAATCCAGCAATTATTTCTCTCTTCTCCTCCAATAATCACTTTATGTTCACTATAGAAAAGAAAGAAAAGCCTGGCATTTGACCAGGCATTCATTCTGAGGAATTATGCCCAGTGTGGGGCCATTGACATGAATGGATTGGCTGACTGAATTTGGAATTGGCTAGTGCCTGGCTTAAGACATTTAGAGCTCACCTTAGAGGAAAGCCCTTTAAAAGAAATTATGATCCAGAATATTTATTATACTCTATTGCTGCTGAGGTCTGTTACCTCTCTGGGCTCCATTTTACCACTTACTAGATATGTTCACTATTGTGGATAAGCTTCAGTTTTCTCATCTATATATTGGGGATTAAAAATAGTACATACTTCTATTGTGAGTGCAATTATAAAATAAGCTTATGCGTATATGAAGTCCTTAGCATAGTGACATTGTCATTGTTAGGATTACTAGATGTTATAAACATTCTATTCTTCTACAAGACATAACTTTTGAACAGCCAGTAATATTATTTCCAATGTCAGTCAAGGTCCTAGCTAGAGGTAACCAATCTTTTCTGAATGTTATGTTGACCCTCTGAATATTAAAAAAATACATGTTAATTCATTTTATTTTTTGGTAAAAGTTCTTAAGATTCTTTGGTGTTTCCAATATGATTAGGGGTGTGTGTGTGTGTGTGTAGTGTTTGTCTTTTATGCCCAGAATAGGAAAAAAGATGACTTACTAAGTTAAGGAGAAAAATCTAAAAAAAGAAAAATGCCACCATCATAAATTGACTGAAGTGAAGAGGAATATGGCCAGAAATGGAATTTGGGGAGCTACCTCTCCTAAAGCAGCCCATTATCTACTGCCAAAAGTACATAAGTTTTTCAACTCATTGGGAAATCTCTGAAGCAACTTTGGAAGATGACACTTATAAACCCCACATATGATGTGAATCCAAGCAAATCCTTCAGGGTTTCCTAGCTGCCTTCTTTCATTTTCCATCCCACAGGGTCACGTATGCTGTCTCCACAGAAGGTGGCAGGAATGGTGGGAAGAGCCCCAAAAAGAGGAGGAGGAGTTCTCAGGCCAGAGGAGACAAAATTAGGGGGCGGGGGGCTTACCTTCAGCATTACACAGCAAAGAAAACACAGTTTAGAAGACCTGAGTGGTGGGGCTGGAAAAAAGAAAAGATCATTAACTTAAAAAAAAAATAATTATTGTGGTAAAATATACATAATAAAACATTTGCCAATTTAACCTTTATTAAGAGTACAACTCGGTGACAGTATATACATTCACCAAGTTGTGCAACCATCACCACTATCCATTTCAGTGTTTTTCATCACCGTAAGCAGAAACTCTCTTAAGCAATGACTTCACATTTTCTCCCCACTCCCTGGTAACTACTGTTATGGATTGAATTGTTTCCCCCAAAAATGTGTGTCAACTTGGCTAGGCCATGATTTCTGATATTGTGTGATTGTCCACTATTTTGTGATCTGATGTGATTAACCTATCTGTTGTAAATCCTAACCTCTATGATGTTAATGAGGCAGGATTAGAAGCAATTATGTTAATGAGGCAGGACTAAATCTATAGGATTAGCTCTCGATCTCTTCGGAGATATAAAAGACAAAAGCGAGCAGAGAGGAGAGGGGCCGCCTACCACCAAGAATGAAGAACCAGGAAGGAAGTGTGTCCTTTGGACCCAGGGTCCCTGTGCTGAGAAGCTCCTAAACCAGGGGAAGATTGATGACAAGGACGTTCTCCCAGAGCCAACAGAGAAAGAAAGACTTCCCCTGGAGCTGGCACCCTGAATTCGGACTTCAAGCCTCCTAGACTGTGAGAGAATAAATTTCTGTTAAAGCCATCCCCTTGTGGTATTTCTGTTATAGCAGCACTAGATAACTAAGGCAACTACCAATAAACTTTTGTCTCTATGCATTTGCTTATTCTAGATATTTTATATAAGTGGGATCATACAATATTTGTCCTTTCATATCTGACTTATTTCACTCAACCTAAAGTTTTCAAGGTTTATCCATGCTATAGCATGTATCAGAACTTCATTTCTCTTTATGACTGAATAATACTCCATTATATGGGTATGCCACATTTGTTTATCCATTTATCTGTTGATGGACAATTGGATTGTTTCAACTTTTGGCTATTATAAATAATGCTGCAACGAACATAGGTACGCAAGTATCTTTTTGAGTCCCTAATTTCAAGTCTTTTGTGTATATAACTAGGAATGGAATTGCTGGACTATATGGTAATTCTATATTTAACTTTTAGAAGAACTATCAAACTGTTTTCCACAGGGGCTGCACCATGTTACATTCCCACCACCAGTGGATGAGTGTTTAAGTTTTTCCAAATCCTCTCTAACACTAATTTTCTTGCTTTCTTTTTTTCTTAATGATAGCCATCCTCATGTGTGTGAAGTGGTATCTCATTGTGGTTTTGATTTGTATTTTCCTAATGGCTAATGACAGTTGAGTATATTTTCATGAGTTTATTGTACATTTGTGTATCTTTGTTGGAGAAATGTCTGTTCAAGTCCTTTACAAGTTTTTTTCTTTTGGAATAACTATATACTTTATTTGTCCTTTGATTATTATTATTTTTTTTATATTTTATTGTACTTCAGGTGAAGGCTTACAGAACAAATAGATTCTCATGAAACAGTAGTACAC
>NW_004444099.1:4686803-4688187 GCF_000243295.1 Trichechus manatus latirostris | reverse complement strand
TTTTGTTCCTGCATCATCTTCCTGAATTCTTCCAATTTTTTGTCTGTATTTTCCATGAATTTGTCTATTTTTTTCTCATGTGTGTCAGATTTTTGCCTCAATTCTTAGAAAATTCAGAGTATTAGAGATTTGAATTCCCTATCAGGTACTTCTAGTGCATTTTCTTCCACAGGAGAGTCATCTGGTGTTTTAGTTTGGACGCCTACTGGAACCTTCCTGTCCTGTTTTTGTAAATGTTTTGATGTTGTTTGCTGTTTTCAGGGCATTCAGTAGATGTTTCTCTCGTTTATTGGTTGTAGATTTGTTTGTTTCATCCCTTTGTTTAAGAAAAAAAATTTGAGTATGTCTTAGCAGGCGGACTGCGTGCTCTTTGTTGTTTGCTCATCTGTGCGTTCAATTCTTTTCGCCTCCTTCTCCAACTGGCAGGTTCAGTCACTCAAATATGGTACTGCAGGGCAGGTCTAGCTGAAGAGGAGCCTCTGGAATGGGTTGTTTGTGGCACTCACTACAGCCACCAGAGCTGGTCAGTAATCAGTGCTGAGCAGGTTCCAGTAGGCCGTGCCTGCAATGCTTGGTGGTGTGATGTCAAGCGCACGGTACAGGTATGCAGGATGCAGTGGGGAGATGGTTATGTGTGGAGCTAAGCTGGATATGGGAGAGAGGAGAGAGGAACAGGAGCCAAAAACATACAAACAAACAAAAAAGAATGCTAGGGGAGCTTGCCCTGGAATGGAGAGCTGTGAGACTATGAAATGGAGAAAAACAGAAGGGGGAAGAGTAAGAAAAGAAAAGAATGAACAAATGAAAATCAGAAAGGTTAAAGAACCACAAAGTTCCCAGGGATCCCGCCGATGCAGCTATGAGGTCTGTGTCGTAGCACAGCCTGGCCAGAAGGCGCAGAGGCATACAACGCCTGGTATTCGGGGATCAGAAAGAGAAGGAAGATATACAGAGACGAGAAACTGAGCAATGAAGAAAGACAAAAGGGAAAAAGAGGGAAAAGAAAACAAAACAAATCAAAAAAAAAGAACAAGAAAGGCCCCCCCAAAAAAAGGAAAAAAAAAAAAACAACGAAAAAAGAAATGTCCTCAGGGATCCCTCTGCACTTCTGTGGAAGCCGAAGGGGAGTCTCCCTGGCTCGCAGCTCTGCCTGGGCAGAAAGGGCTCCCAACTCAAGAAAAGGAAAAGAAAACAGACAAACAATTCAAAATGAAGAAAAGCCCTGGGATCCCACCAGCATGGTAGCCCAGACCGGGAAGCAGCTCCACACTCGAATGGAGCTCCGCAGCCCCTCAGGAAAAAGCAAAGATGGCGCACGGAGCCAGGCACTCCAGCAAAAGGAGGGGGAGACGGCAAGAGGCAAGCAAGAAATCCAAAGAAGCAG
>NW_004444099.1:4683145-4686184 GCF_000243295.1 Trichechus manatus latirostris | reverse complement strand
GCTGGTAGGGGACCTCTGCATGAATCTCTCCTCGCTCTCCATTCTCTTTCAGTATTCTCACTCCATTTGGTGCTCGGCTGAGTTCTTTATCTCTTCATTTGATGTTCTAGGTTTTCATGATTGTTACATTCTCTGTTTGGCTTAGTTTTTCGGATCTTTGCTGTGGTGCTTCTGCCTAGAGCGCCATCTTGCTGGAACCGCCACAAGTTTTTTAATTGAGTTGCGTGACGGTTAGGGTGGTGTGTCAACCTGGTTAGGCTATGATTTTCAGTCTTTCGACTATTATATAATGATACAGTTTTGCAGTTATATAATTATATAATGTGGCAGTTATGTAATGATGTAGTCATCTTCCACAATGTGATCTGACGTGATCAGCCAATCATTAGGGAAGTTTCCTTGGAAGTGTGACCTGGATCCTATAGATAGATAGACAGACAGACAGATAGACAGACAGATAGGTAGATAGGTAGGCAGATAGGTAGATAGATTAGACAGATAGATAGATATAGATAGATGATTGATAGATAGGTAGATAGATAGATGGTTGGATGGATATTTTGGAGAAGTTTGCTTGCTCTGGACCCTATGCCCAAGCTCCAGATCCTACAGCCAACTTGGCATCATCTGACCTCCGGTTCTTGGGACTTGAGCCAGTGGCTTACTCTATTGCTTGCTGATCTTGGATTTGTCAGGTTCCACAGCCAATGAGCCAACAGCATGCCACCTTACATGCTGATCTTGGATTTATCAGTCACCACAGCCTGCAAGCCAGTGGCCTGCTGTCTACCCATGGACTTGGGACTTGTCAGCCTCTACAACCATGTGAGCCATTTCCTTAAGATAAATCTCTCTCTATCTATCTATGTATAAAACTAAACCTGTTGCTGTCGAGTAAATTACAACTGATACTGAACCTACAAGGCAAAACTGCCCCATAGGGTTTCCAAAGAGTGGCTGGTGGATTTGAACTGGCAAACTTCTGGTCAGCAGTCGAGTTCTTAAACACTACACCACCAGGGCTCCACACACACACACACACACACACACACACACACATATATGTATATATAAAGCATTATGTATATGCTTCAATGATTTTGCTTCTCTAGAGAACTCAGCCTAAGCCAGGTTTTTTATCTTTATTGTTGTTCAGTTGTAGGAATTCTTTTTTTTATTTTTTCCCATACAAAAATTTATAGATACATTGTTATGTGACCCTAATTACCCTCCCCATGCTGTGACAGCACACGCATCCTTTCTACCCCTGATTCCCCATGTCCATTCAACCAGCTCCTAACCCTCTCTGCCTTCCCGTCTCACCTCTGGACAGAAGCTTCCCGTTTAGTCTCTTGTATCTACTAGAGCTAAGAGGCACACTCCTCACGAGTATCACTTTATATTCCACAGTCCAGTCCAATCCCTGTCTGAAGAGTTGGCCTCCGAAAATATTTTAGTTCTGGACTGACAGAGAATCCAGGGGCCATGCTTTCCAGGGTTCCTCAAGTCTCAGTCAGACCATTAAGTCTAGTCTTCTTACTACAATTTGAATTCTACACCCCACCTTCCTTCTGCTCCATCCAGGACTCTCTGTTGTGTTCCCTGTCAGGGTGGTAACTGATAGTAGCTGGGCACCATCTAGTTCTTCTGGTCTCAGGCTGATGAAGTCTCTGGTTTATGTGGCCGTTTCTGTCTCTTTGGCTAATACTTTCCTTGTGTCTTTGGTGATCTTCATTCTCCTTTACTCCAGGTGGTTGGGACCAATGGATGCATCTTAGATGGCCGCTTGTAAGCTTTTGAGACCCCACATGCCACTTACCAAAGTAGGATGCAAAACATTTTCTTAACAAGGTTTGTTATGCCAATTGACCTAGATGTCCCCTGAAAGCATGGCCCCCAAACCCCTACCCCTGCTACTCTGTCCCTCAAAGTGTTTGATTGTATTCGTGAAACTTCTTAGCTTTGGTTTAGTCCAGTTGTGCTGACTTCCCCTGTAGTGTGCACTGTCCTTCCCTTCACCTAAGACAATTCTTATTTACTATCTAGTTAGTAAATAACCTTCACCCTCCCTCCCCACCCTCGTAACCATCAAAGAATGTTTTTTCTGTGTTTAAACCTTTTCTTGGGTTCTTATAATAGTGGTCATATACAATATTTGTCCTTCTGTGACTGACTACATTAACTCAGCATGATGACCTCCAGCTTCCTCCATGTTATAAGACGTTTCACGGCTTCATTGTTGTTCTTTATCATAGCGTAGTATTCCATCATGTGGATATACCATAATTTGATTATCCATTTGTCCGTTGATGGGCATCTAGGTTGTTTCCATCTTTTTGCTATTTTGAACAGTGCTGCAATGAACATGGGTAAGCATCTATCTATTTGTGTGATGGCTCTTCTTTCTCTAGGATATATTCCAAGGAGCGGGATAGCGAGATCATATGGTACTTCTATTTCTAGCTTTTTAAGGAAATGCCAAATCGATTTCCAAAGTAGATGTTCCATTTTACATCCCCACCAACAATGTATAAGTGTTCCAGTCTCTCCACAACCTCTCCAACATTTTTTATTTTGTGTTTTTGGATTAATGCTAGCCTTATTGGGGTAAAATGATATCTCATTGTAGTTTTGATCTTCATTTCTCTAATGGCTAATGATCATGAGCATTTCTTCATGAGTCTGTTAACTGCCTGAATATTGTCTTTGGCAAAGTGCCTGTTCATATCCTTCACCCATTTTGTAATTGGGTTATTTGTCTTTTTGTTGTTGAGGTTTTGCAGTATCTTGCAGATTTTAGAGATTAAATGCTGATCGGATTTGTCATAGCCAAAAACTTTTTCTCAGTCTGTAGGTTGTCTTTTTACTCTTTTGGTGAAGTCTTTTAATGAGCATAAGTGTATGATTTTTAGGAGCTCCCATATATCTAGTCTCTCTTCTGGTGCTTGTGCATTGTTACTTATGGTTCGTATTGTGTTTATGCCATGTATTAGGGCTCCTAGCATTGTCTCTATTTTTTCTTCCATGATCTTTATCATT
>NW_004444099.1:4634462-4680070 GCF_000243295.1 Trichechus manatus latirostris | reverse complement strand
TATTCGGCGGAATTATTGATAGGTATGAGTTTAGTGCTGTCATTTTGATGTCTTTTTTTGTGTGTGGTTCACAGTTTCTTTGTTCCACATAATTTTCTGTGCTGAGTCATTTTTCTTTATGTATTTTCTTTTCATCTTTTTCATTGTTGTTGATTTTGTGTTTGCTGAGTCTTTATATTTTTCTGGTTTTTTATTTTGGCTTCTAGGATTGTTAGTTTCCTTTGTGGTTACCTTAATATTTACCCCAATTTTTCTAAGTTTATACCAGTCTTTTATTTCTTTATATTGCCTGACTTCTTCTCCATATGAAAAATCTGTCTACATTTTTTAAGGCCCTCTTTTTTGTTTTAGTGTCATCTTCTTTTACATATTGATGTCTGTTTCCCTATTTTCAATGTTTTAGCTTTGATTTACTTTTGTGACTCCCCTATCTGGGTTGATATCTGGTTGCTGTGTCCTGTGTTCTAGTCTTGGGTTGTTATCTGATGTTACTGATTTTCTAACCAGAGGACTCCCATTAGTATTTCTTGTAATTTTGGTTTGTTTTTTGCAAATTCCCTAAACTTCTGTTTATCTGGAAATGCCCTAATTTTGCCATCATATTTGAGAGACAGTTTTGCTGTATATATAATTCTTGGCTGGCAGTTTTTTTCCTTCAAGGCTTTATACATGTCATCCCTTATGTTTTCTGCTGAGTAGTCTGAGCTTATTCTTATTGACTCTCCTTTGCAGATGACTTTTCGTTTATCCCTAGCTGCTCTTAAAATTCTCTCTTTATCTTTGGTTTTGGCAAGTTTGATTATAAGATGTCTTGTTGACTTTCTTTTGGGATCTACATTATGTGGGGTTCAGTGAGCATCTTGGATAGCTAATTTGTCATCTTTCATGATATCAGGGAAATTTTCTGCCAACAAATCTTTAACAACTCTCTCTGTATTTTCTGTTATCCACAACCCCCCACCTTCTGGTACTCCAATCACTCATAGGTTATTCCTCTTGGTAGAGTCCCACATAATTCTTAGTGTTTCTTCATTTTTTTAATCCTTTTGTCTAATTTTTCCTCAAATACTTTGGTGTCAAGTGCTTTATCTTCAATCTCGCTAATTCTGCCTTCCATAGCCTCAATTCTTCTCCTACAACTTTCTATTGAGTTGTCTAATTCTGACATTTTATTGTTAGTCTTCTGGATTTCTGATTGCTGTCTCTCTATGATTTTTGCAACCTGTTAAATTTGTCGTTATGCTCTTCTCTAATCTCTTTAATTTCCTCTATTGTGTGTTCTTCATTTTGCTTAATTTCCTTCCTAATTTCTTGAAGAGTTCCGTATATTAATCTTTTGTATTACGCCTCTGGTAATGCCAAGAAATTTTCCTCCTCTGGAAAATTTATAGATTTTTATTTTGGGAGCTTGCTGAAGCCATCATGGATTGCCTCTTTATGTGATTTGATATTGATTGTTGTCTCTGAGCCATCAATAAGTTATTATATTTATTTATTATATGTTTGCTTACTGTGTCCTAGCTTCTTGTTTTGTTTTGATATGCCCAGATAGGCTGCTCATAAGAGCTAGTGTTATTATTGGCACCTTTGAAGCTCTAATGTCCTGTCACCAGGTGGTTAGGTCTGTTACTAGGCATGTGAGCTCAGGAGTCCACCCACTCCTCCTGTATGGATTCAGCTCAGGTGCCCAGGTAGATAGGCACTGTCATGGTTTGAATTATGTCCCCCCAAAAATGTGTGTATCAATTTGGCTGGGTCATGATTCCCAGAATTGTGTGGTTGGCCTCCATTTTGTGATTGTAATTTTATGTTAAAGAGGATTGGGGTGGGAATGTAACACCACCGTTACCCAGGTCACATCCCTGATCCAAGGTAAAGGGAGTTTCCCTAGGGTGTGACCTGCACCACCTTACAAGAGATAAAATGAAAGGGAAGCAAGCAGAGAATCGGAGACCTCATACCATCAAGAAAGCAGTGCTGGGAGCAGAGCACATCCTTTGGATTGAGGTTCCTTCACAGAGAAGCTCCTAGTCCAGAGGAACACCAAAGAGAAGAAGGCTGACAGAGAGAAAAAGGCTTCCCCTGGAGCTGACACCCTGAATTTGGACTTCTAGCCTACTTTACTGTAAGGAAATAAACTTCTCTTTGTTAAAACCATCCACTTGTGGTATTTCTGTTATAGCAGCACCAGATGACTAAGACAGCCACCAAGCGTGTTTTGTAGGCTCTCACCTACAGTCCTAGACAGGCATGGGTGATTGGTGTAGGCACAGGCATCTGGCTGCAGCAGGGGGACACACTCTGAGCAAGGCAGGGGGCTAATGGCCGTCCCCAAGTGTCCAGGAGGAAGGCGTGTCCCTGTTCCTAGAGCATGTAGGTGGGTGGGTTTTGTAGTCAGACTATGAGGACCTAATGTGGTTGGCTGTAAGGACTAGGGGGTGCCACTTATTCATGGGCCCCTATTGCAGGTGGCTAGGTGGCGTGGGTGGAGCCACCAGTCCTCAGGCACCTGATGTGGGTAGGTGAAGACCTTGCTTAATGGGCAGAGCAGTGTCAAATGTCAAGAACCTGCCACTTCACAGCTGAAACTGTTGAAGTTAGACTTCCAGTATATGCCCTGTTGTACTGCAGTAATGAGGTCCTATGCTGTTGAAATGGGCCCACACAAGTCTATGCAGGGGGAAAGGCACTCAAAGTCCGTGGCTGCCTTATGCCTGTGCCTAGGCAAAGGAGCTGTACCTTCCCTGGGTTCCTGGCTTAGGGAAGCTGGAAGTTTAATTTTTCCTCTGTTTGTTAATTTGTTCACTCTCCAAGGCAGGGAGAATGGCTCAGGGTATGTAACAGATCCTACTTCCGGCCCAGGGGACTCAGCAATTGCTGAAGCTGGTCTGGGACCCAGTGCAGAGCAGGGACCGGGGAGGTAAATGGGAGAGAGGTTTTCCCCTAAGTGGGGTGTTTTTGATCCATGCAGTAGACTGTACACAATTACTTATATTTGCTGATCCAGGGCTGCTTCTCACTGGTTCTGGGTGGCCGTGTAGACTCTCTGGTGCTGGGTCTCTCCCAGTGTGGAAAACGTGCCTCCCGAGCACTACCACTTGCCTGCCTCACCGCTCACCCATAAGCTGATCAGGCTTGAAGGGCTCAGCCTCTTGCCAGGTCAGGTCTGGAAACTCCTTGCTACTTCTGAACCATCTCTCCCTCCCCCTGCCACTCAGTCATGTTACTCTGCCTTTGATGTTCAGGGCTGCCACATTGCCGTATATAATCAATTCACTTGTTTTTTCTTTGGTCTTTGTTATAAGAGGGTCCACCGGAAGCGTCTGGCTACTCCGCCATCTTGGCCCCTGCCTCTGGAATTCTTTAGGTATTTTTTATATTAAACCCTTATCCAATATACAGTTATCATATGTTTTCTTCCATTCTGTAGGTTGTCTCTTCCCTTTCTTGATACAGTCCTTTAATGCATCATTCACTTTGTTTTGATGGCATTATTATTATTATTGCTAACATTTTCAGTTTTGAGTGGATGCAAAATACACCAATTCCTATTCTAACATGTTTAATAATGTTTTCAAAAGTATTCAGACCTATACGAATATGTGGTGGGGTTTTTCCTCTCTTGATCTCCTCTTTCTCTTCCTTCTTTTCATCTACACATTTAACTTAATTTCTTTCTAAGTATAATTCTTCAAATAAGGACACAGAAAAATAACCCATTGAGATATTCATCATAAAAAGAAATAAAAATGATTTCTTGTTTATTTTATACCATTTTATGTCATCAAGTATGGTTTTGATAGATATTAAGTTTAACCTACTTCAAAGCTATTGACAGCTTCTATCATGGGCTTTTGTTAAACCCTCTTTGAAATTTACCTTATTCATCATTAGAAGAAAAACTATACTTACCCCAAAGCTCAGTGTTTGAGATAGAATAATACCTATGCAAATGTGAGCACCAAATAAATATCCCTGGTGAGTGACACAACTCACTCCTGCTTGGGTTCACTAAACCATCTTTCTTTTCTGATTAATTACATGTTTGTGAAGTGGATTTATATATTGTTGTTGCCTCTCTGAAAACCCAAACTTAGAATCCAGAAAATCATATTGGTTCTCTACCATCTAGGTCTACATAGATTATCTAAAACATCAGAGCAGGATCGTATAGTATATGTTTTCCTCTACAATAGTTCTAAAATTACCATAGATGTTGAACCTACATATTTGGAAATATGTAGGTGGAAACCTACATGTGGTAAGCATCAATATGGAAGAAAAACTCAGCTTAGAGGATATGTGACCCTCATATGGCTCTGTGTTTTCTTATATTTCCTGGTCTTCAAGCTATAAGGGTGTAACCATTGGGTTTCTGTATAAGATGATTCAGACCCCACCCAAATGAAGCACTGATAACAACTGTTAAGGACCCTAGAAGACCTGAAATGCTTCACGCCAGCACACTGGGAAAATAGTAGGTTTAAGGCCTCCATTATACAGGAACTAACAGAAAAATCAATTCCTTTCTTTTTTTTTTTAAACAAAATCCAGCTATATTATTGAGTAGTATACTTAATGACCCACTTAAGACAGTATATGCAAAAAAGAAAAGAAAAAATGAATGTCAAGAAAAACTATGTTTTTGAAACTAGGATCCATTTTGTGTTGTTAAATTTGAATTTCTTATTCACCAAATTTCATGATCTCAGTTCCATTATAAAAATCCATTTTGAATAGATTCAGTAAGTGGAAAATGAAAGTTCATCATTAACCAGATTTAATCATTCACTTAGTTCAGGTCTTAAATATTTAAATTATTTAAAGTGTTAAAAAAATCCATGCAATGAAATACCATACAAAATACAAATTCAAGAATTTTCTGCCCAAACTATTTTTAAAAGGCATCATCCTCTACCTACTCAATGACTACTCCCCAGCCCACACCAACTCACTACATACCCCTGACCACATCTGCTCTATTTTCCACTGTCAAGTTTGTATTTTAGACTATAATGTGCTAAGTGTCCCTGACTGGTGTTTGCACACAACTACTAATCTAAAGGTTGGCAGTTGAACCCACCGAGCAGTGCCATGGAAGAAAGGCCTAGCAATTTGCTTCCATAAAGATTACAGCCAAGAAAACCTTACGGAGCAGTTCTACTCTAAAATGTGAAGTCTCTATGATCATAATCAGCTCAATGACAATGGGTTTGGTTGTTTTTGGTTTGTTTGTTTTTTATCATAGTACTATGAATTAAACAATTTTTAGGGGCTAAGTCTTTGCCTCTTGCCTTTCTGGAAAGGGTACAGAGCACTGCTGATTATTGTTAGACCAATTCTACCCTGGCTAACAGCAATCCACAGCACAAACTAATTCTTCTCTACTGTGAAGCAGAGGGGACAGTGTGTTTTAGGCTCTTCCTGACTTTTTCTTTAATGTTCTCTGTCTACTCTTTTTCATTCCTTACTTCAAGGCCAGTTATGAGACTCTTCCTCACTATGTCAAGCCTCTTTCTTCTGTAAATCCCAGTTGCTTCTTTTTTTTTTTTTAATCTTTCATTAAGTAATTTCTCATTTTTTTATATGCTGTTGTTTTTGTTAGGTGCAGTCAAGTCGGTTCCAACTCATAGTGACCCTATGTACAACAGAATGAAACACTGCCCAGTCCTGTACCATCCTCACAATTGTTGCTATGTTTGAGTGCACTTTTGCAGCCACTGTGGTAATTCATCTCATTGGGGGTCTTCTTTTTTGCTGACCCTCTACTTTTCCAAGCATGATGTCCTTCTCAAGGGACTGGTCCCTCCTGATATCATATCCTAAGTATGTGAGACAAGTCTCACCATCCTCACTTCAAAGGAACGTTCTGGCTGTACTTCTTCCAGGACAGATTTGTTCGTTCTTCTGGCAGTCCATGGTATATTCAAAAATCTTTGTTAACACCATAATTCAAAGGCATCAATCTTCTTCAGTCTTCCTTATTCATTGTCCAGCTTTGTATGCATATAAGAAGATTGAAAACACCATGGCCTGGGTCAGGCACATCTTAGTCTTCAAAGTGATATCTTTGCTTTTCAACACTTTAAAGAGATCTTTTACAGCAGATTTGCTCAATGCACTATGTCGGTTGATTTCTTGACTGAGGCTTCCATGGGCATTGATTGTGGATCCAAGTAAAATGAAATCTTTGACAACAACTTCAATCTTTTCTCCATTTATGATGATATTGCTTATTGGTCCAGTTGCGAGGATTTTTGTTTTCTTTATGTTGTGGTGTAATCCATACTGAAGGCTGTAGTCCTTGATCTTTATCAGTAAATGCTTCAAGTCCTCTTCACTTTCAGCAAGCAAGGTTGTGTCATCTGCATAGCATAGGTTGTTAATTAGTCTTCCTCCAGTCCTGATGTTATATTCTTCATATAGCCCAGCTTCTCAGATTATTTGCTCAGCATACAGATTGAATAAGTATGGTGAAAGGATAAAATCTCTCAACCTGATACATATCGTTTTTTATTTTAAACCATGCAGTATCCCCTTGTTCTATTCTAACGACTGCCTATTGGTCTATGTACAGGTTCCACATGAGCACAGTTAAGTGTTCTGGAATTCCCATTCTTTGGAATGTTATCCATAATTTGTTAAGATCCACACAGTCAAATGTCTTTGTGTAGTCAATAAAACATGGGTAAACATCTTTCTGGTATTCTCTGCTTTCAGCTAGGATCCGTCTGACATCAGCAATGATATCCCTCATTCCACATCCTCTTCTAAAGCTGGCTTGAAATTCTGACAGTTCCCCGTCGATGTATTGCTGCAATCGTTCTTGAAATTATCTTCAGCAAAATTTTACTTGGATGTGATACTAATGATATTGTTCAATAATTTCTGCATTCTGTTGGATCATCTTTCTTTGGAATGAGCATGTATATATATATATATGGATCTTTTACAGTCAGTTGGCCAGGGAGTTGTCTTACAGATTTATTGGCATAGATATTTCCAGTGAATAATTTATTATATAGGTTTTATTTAAAAAGTACATTTCTTCAGCTCCCATACTCTTTTAAACAGAACAAATATTAATCTTTCCAAGGTTATTCATACTGATTTTTTGTGAGAGACAAATTCTAGGATATGATTGCTGAAGGGCAGTCTTAAATGATTACTCTTGAGTTGTAGACTCTCTCTGCCTCATGGAGTCTGTCATTTTGATTCCTCCTTCCAAAAATCACACCAGCCCCAGGAGAATATTCCTGTCCCTTTATTTTTTTTGGTACCAAATCTGCAAAAACTACATACTCCTCCTTGTTCCCTTATCATATGAGAGACATTGTATAATAATACATATACTCTGTGGGATACCAAAAAGGAAATCAACAATACCAAAAAGTTAAACAGGATACAACCATTTGGTTTGCACTTTGCATATTTGAATTTTATCAAAATTTATAAAATATATAGAAATGGATTATTTTCATTAAAGCCATACTTTAGAGCTCCCTCTTCTTGGTAGCCTTCTTATCTCCTGTTACAGTCTCAAGAATCTTTCAGTAAACTTTATGTCTTTGAGAAACACAAATTGAAAAACTACTTATCTGGAGGATTAGACTCCCAGTGGTTATCAAACTTCAGAGTGCACAGAATCACTGGGAATCACTTGAAAATGAAAATTTGCTGTAAGGTATCTGTAGGCCATTATGGGACTGGAACTCTTGTACAGATCATAACTGTCAGGGACAGTAATGAGGAATCTTATTTTAAAAATCATGACTCATCCTTCCTGGGGGAAACAAGCTTTAAAGCTAATATTTGACCAGGTGAAGGAAAAAGTAGACAGCTGCAAAAATCACTAATTAGTTAAATTAGAATCTTCAAATGGTTAGCAAGTTAATCCTCAATTCTGCTAGAGTGCTTATTTCTCACTTAGTTTGAGTTCCAGGGATCTTACTGTAATATCTTTTCTAACATTAAAAGAATTACTTTGGAAATATAATTAAGACATCTAAAGAAGAAAAAGCATCCTATACTTTTCTTCCTGCCTCTCTTTCTGTGCCCTTAAAAAAGTATTGTTGACAGTTGGCTTGCCATCTGCTCTAGCAGGGCAAAAGTTTAAAAGTTGGTGATATTTTTTAATGGAAGCAGCTGATTATAGATAACATACTATTTTCAGAAAATATGTCAGTTAATATTAAAATATTAACCAGCAAGGCAATTGGTCTGGAAAGAAACCTCAATAACAGAACTAGCACATTTGTTCCCAAGGTAGTCCTAATTTTGTTTTTCAGGTTCCTTGAACTTTAAAGTATATGATTGGACAAAAGGGATGGGGACTGGAGAGCATCTCTAACTTTCCAAATGTACACTGCTGATTGGATAGGCTAAAGCCTGATTGGCCATTATTATAATGGCCATAGCCTATCTAATCAGCCATGTGGATTTGAAAAGTTAGAGAAGCTGCTCACGCCACTCTCCCTCCGTTTTGTCCAGTCGTATGCTATAGGGTTAGTATGAGTCGGAATCAACTTGATGGCAATGGGTTTGTTTTGGTTTTATTATAGTAAACATTATTATAGTGGTGGAACAATGTCAGTAGGTAAACTGTTGTGGGATAAGCTCTTTGCACCACTAAAGGAGAAAATGGAAAATTTACTATAATTCCTTTCAATATCTTTCTATGACTAGTAGCAAGTACCATTTTATTTTGAGCCATCTGGAAAAAAATGTGTAGTGAATCCCCACTAGTCCACTTTCTAGATCTCAATTTTCTCATCTATAAAATGGGAACAACCATATGGACCTTACCATGATTAGCACATGGTGCATTGGTTCTTCTCTCAAGAGAGAGCCCTGAAAGTCCAGCAAATCAGCCTGATTGATCCTTCCAATAGACCTTGAGGAAGGTGCCTCTTACCTACAGTTCAGGTATATGATGCCAAGGAGGCCCATGGCGAATTCACACTGTGGGGCCCTGTTCAGTTGACAAACCATGTTATCGTAGAACTTATTTAAAGGAATACCAATGGAATGGATACTGAGAAGACTCTCACTAGATATTAGTTCTCAGTCTATCTCTTCCATTTCTTTCCATAATTAACAATTAGTTAATTAATTAACAAATAATTAATTAACAAATAGTTATTTAAGATATTAGTATCAGGTTATTGGCTTGATAATAATTTGAGAAAAAAAATCCGCTCTTACTGCCAAATTGTCATATACTGATACAATCATCCAATTTTTAATGTCTTTATACAACTTCCTCCATAACAACTTCCTTCTTCTTATTTAGACAAATTTTAAAACCATGGTCTATAACCAAAATTCTTCATATTGGGGTGACGGTGAGCTTCCTTGTTTTGTTATCTGTACTGACAGAGGAGAATTTCCATTGCAGGTCTCCAAGCAAGAATTTCAAAGTGGATTTCTTGCCCTGAGTTAATTATAAAATAAGCACTTTTCTTCCTTTAAGTGCCCTCCTGGCCAGCAGGGACTGTGAAGATAGAAACAACACCCCCGAGAGTCACAGCTCTCTGTCTCTGGGAAGTCTCCACTGTGAAAAACCGTATGATTTTGCCCTCCAAGATGAGTCTCTCCCTCCAGAATGACTAAACTCCGTTCCTTTCATCTTTTCTCTTGGGCTTTCTTTTCCATGCCTTTGTCATTTTCTCTTTGTGTGAGAAGTCCAGAAATATAAGTACTATAATAACAATCTATGACTGAACAAAACTACATATTATAAATGTACAATTAATATATCCTATCTATGCTTCAATGCTACATGGATAAAAACATTTAAAAATGTGATCTTTCGTTTCTTTCAGAAAATTCCAACTCAGAAAATTCAATTTTTTGTTTATAAATCTGTATAATGTTTCCCTAACCAAAAATAGCTTGTTAGATTGTTAATCTCTTGTAATGGATATTGTCCAAGGCAGAGCAAGATTGTTACCTTCTGTCCCTGTTGACCTTCTCTGTGTAATATAATGGTTTATTTATTGAACAAACACAGATTAGAGACAGTTCTCATTAAAGCCTGTTAGCTCAACAAAGGTGTAATAACATTTGGTTAAAAAAAACCTGATAACAATGAAAGTGAGGAGTAGAAATAAAAATTTACTACCTAGTTAATGTGCTAGCACTCTCTAATGAAGACAAAGTAAACTCATCCTGGCCAACCAAAGGTCAATGCTAACGTGAATCTCCTGTATGTATATATCTCCCTGGCACCTCTAAAGACCTTGAGAGACTTGAAGGGTTGGCTTGTGATTATATAGAATAAAGTCTAATAACATTGTAAATCTTACTTCCAACACTATGTAAGACATGATGTGAGGATAGACTTAACATTGTTTTCCTATTCACTCTTCTACCGAAACAGAACTGCCACTCTTACATTGCTGCAACTCCATCTCAAGCTAATATTTTCACCTAACTTCAGTACCTTTAAAAAACTATATAGATGCATATGTAAATACATAGGAAAAGATCCAAAAGGACATACACAAACTTTTCACAGTGGTCGCTTACAAAAAAGAGGCGGAGGTGGTAGTGTGTGAGTTGGAGGAGAAGGGGATGGTGGTTATGCCTGATTAAATGGGAAAAGAAACTTTTTAAATTATTTTATAGTGAGACTGTGGCAATTCATTTTAGTAATTATTTTTAATTAGCTTCATACAATAACTTTCGAAAAGTATTAACATCTCTAATAACTCAAAAATCCCCGTGACTTGATTAAAAATTTTACTTCAATAATATTATTCATTAAGCTTAGATTTTACGTATTACCTTCTTCTCTAGTACACTTTTATGTAAGTTGGAAAACAAACAGAAAAGAACGTATTTTGGATGTACATGCATTTCCCAAAATGTTCAACATTAAGGGTCACATTTCTGGAAGTAGCAGAAAAGAATATTGTCATAGATCCTAGGTTAAGTCACTGACCAGAAATAAAATAATAAAAGCTATGGCCACGTCACTTGATTATTTGATCTCTTTGCATTAGCAACTGGCTTAATTTCAAGACTGAGTCTGACAAACTCACATTATCAGTCTCATGGCATGTAACTTTCTTTCCTTAAAAATTTTATTACTCACATATCTTAAAATATTGCCTAAAAAAATTGAATTTCGTTACTATTTCCACACCATTTAACCGAGAGGCATGCCAATATGCCATCAACGCAATAAACAAATTGCTGCCTTTAACTCCTAACGGTGCCTGTCACAGAACTCACTCAGCAGCTGCTCCATAGAACACTGATGACATCCAATGGCCAAATAAATGATTTGCGGGGTTTTCACTGCATGGTAGCAAGGCCTTCCCTCAGGTGGTTATCTGTCTTGGTTCCACCCACATGTGGTATCTTCTCCATAGGGAGAAGATTAAGTACAATCTCTTTATATAAAGAAAAACTTGGAGAAACTAGAACAAAACAGAATGGAAAACGGAGACAATTTTTTTGAGTTATGTTCCAAGTTCAGACACTGGATGGAATAAGTTCTTTAGCGAAGCCTCATGGGAAATCTCATTTAGGTAGACGTTTCTATACTTCAGTTATTCTTTTGCTTGACAACTGCTTTTGATGATAAAGTTTTTGAACTCAGAGGAACTGATACAACAGGTTAGAAATATTTCAGGAAGTTGCAAAACTATTGTAATAAATCTCACAGACACTATTGTGAAAGACCCTGTTTCTTGTGTTGGATGGATTCTGTCCCCTGGTTTTGTTAGTCATACCATGTACATTGCCTCTGAGAAGACTACTGTTGACTTACAGAATGACAGTGATTATATCAGTTTCTTCTGGTTCACAGCCTGCTTTACTGCCATTAACTCAAAAGTGGCTTTTGACAAGAATGACAAAGAATGAGGAATGATGAATCATGAGTGAATCAAGAACGCACAAGTGGGAGCTTCTGTGGAGCTCCCACATACCTGTACTGTGAATATGTCATGTGCTTTTACCCTCTTGGCCTTTCTTAAGACTGGTCCCTGTAACTAAATTCATGTTCTTTCTGCTCGTACCATCCTAAATCATACTCATTGTATAAGCCATGATTCAATATTTTAATAAAGGCTTTACAAATCAATTGATTTGAATTATGCAGCAGTGTCTAGCTTGTTGGGCAGATTTTTTTTCCCCACTTTCAACTAGCTTGAGCCCCATGTAACCCCCCTAACCTCCACACACACATAATTTTTTAAAATATCAATCTCCACCTCTCAGTTTTGATATTCTTAAGAGCAGGGAGTAGGTATTATCCATCTCTGGTTCTCACTCAGGAATAACAAAATGCTTGGTACACGCAGGTGCTCAGTGTCTGTTTGCTTGAATAGTAAGTCTTCACATTATTTCATAGTCCTGTCTAATCTCAGAATTTATCTTTTTTGCTCTGTCAGCAAAATTTAACACGGTGATCATTTCTCCCTCTTTTGAACACTCTGCATTTGGTTTTCTGGACACCACAATTTCTTTCTTTCCATTTCTCTCATGGGTCATCATTTTTATAATCATCTGATTTCTGTTCATGTCCACAGCTTCTAAAGATGAAAGCCTCAAGACTCAACATTTTCTATCTACTTTCACTTCTTTGTGAATCTCATTCTAACTCATCACATTAAATTCCATCTATATTCTGATGAATACCAAATTTATATTTGTAGCCCAAACCTAACTTCAAACTCCAGATATTCCTAATCTGAACTCCCTAAAACATTCTTCTCCCATTGTCTTCTCTAAAGCAGTACCTGGCAGTCCTACCTTGCTGACATTCAGGCCAGGAAACCTGATATGAGCCTTGCCTTCTATACCTCACTCACAATGCCCAGCTGCTCCATCAGTAAATCCTGTCAGCTCATCTTCTCTTTTCTCACCTGGTCCAAACACCATAATTTCTAAAATGAATTATTGACATAATCCCCCAGTTTGCCTATTCTGCTTCTGCCCTTGTCCCCACTCAGCCTATTCTCAGCACAGTAGTCAGAATAATTCTTTTAAAACATAAATCAAATTAGGTTACTTCTTAGTTCAAAACACTCCAGTGAATTCCTTATTAATCAGGGGAAAAAAAAAAAAAAAGCCAGAGTTCTACGAGGCGCCCTACACAGTCTCACCTCCTTGGCCTCATCTCCCAGGGGTCTTCTCCTCCTTTACTTCCCTCCAACCCACTGGCCTCCATTTGATGCAAACTCCTACCTCAGGACCTTTCCACTACACTTTCCTTTTCCTACAACGTTTTTCTCCCAGATGGACCTAAAGTCTCTCCTTTGCCTATTTGCCTCTCTCCTGAATGTACTCCCTATACCCTTTCTTTGCTTTATTTTCTCCCTGTCATTTATCACTATTTAATACATCTGTCATTGTCTGTCTGTCTCTGTTAGAAGGTAAACCACGTGAAGGCGGGATTTTTTGTTGGTATTGTCATATTTGTTGTTCAGTCCCTAAAACCTAGAATGGCATCTGACTAACAGTAGGTAGTCAATGAACATTTCTTGAGTGAATGGATAAATGAATGAAAGAGCATATTTGGTCAATTTCCCCTTGTGTTCCTAATGCCATGGAGAAAGGAGAGCCATGATCTACACTGTCCTCCAAATATACTTCAACAACTACTTTGAAATATAGGGGGCTGAATGCACCTGGCTCTTTGTAATTTAAAGTAGAGCATTCCTTTCCAAAACCCTAGGGCAATTCAATCCATAGATGATAGGCTAAATAAAAAAATGTTACCCACATATAATTGAATACCATGCAGTTATATAAATTGATGCTGTACATCTATATTTTTATACATGGAAAAATTTTCACGATGTTTTGTTAAAGGAAAAAGAGTGATTATGAAAGATTATACATAGCTTTTATTCTTTGAGCAATGAAGTGGAAAGGAGGAAGAGAAATAAAGCATTTGAAGGATATAGACCAACAAGTTATTAAAAGTTATCTCTGGATAGTAGTGTCGTTTTCTTCTTTATTTTTTTCCTTATTTTATAACTTTTGGAACTGAGCAGTGTTAATCAGAAAAGAAAAGGAAAAATAAAAGTTCAACCCTGAAAGGGATAATGACTTCCTTACACCTGGGTTACTGTTTTCCTTATGTAAACCATATTCTCGGGGATAATTGAACTGCGCTTTATTCCTAAAATAAAATGAGACCAGGCTCTGCTGTGCCTTTTCCTTCCTTTAGAATTCATGTTGACATATCATCTGCTCCCGCTTACACATTCTCCCCTACTGTCTGTTTAAAGGAATCGAAGCTGTTACATAGTTTCTTAGGTGCCTGAGAGTTAAGAACTTCACTCCTTCCCTCTAGTTTATTCCTGTAGGAATGGTTGTGTTTCTTATCCATTGCACAGCGCCCCCTCCAAAAATACACATCCTTTTAAATAGGAAAAAAAATAATAATAACACTAACAGCTTTCTAAGAAACACTTTTTTTTTTTTAAACCTTAATATTTGGCAAGGCAGAACCTGATTGTGCTAGAGAAATAATTCTTCTCTAAATAATTTTAGAGATACAAGCTTGCTTGAACCATGATACAGGAAATAACTATGTCTGTTGCCTTCAAATAAATCTATTTGTTTACAACCCACTTTTCTTTATAAAACAATGTGAAAATCTATAGAGGTGTTCAGAACTTATATTAATTGTCGTTTAGCATGCATCTCATATGCACTAATGAATATATTCTGGGTGGCATATTTTTTCCCTTTTCATCATTTCTCTATAAATTTACCTTCCCTCCTTCTCCATACTTTACCTTTTGCCTTTCCCTCACCATTTTAACATCTTTATTTCCATGTAAATAAGAAATACTTTTTTAAATGGTTTCATTCATTCATTTTTCCTTGAAAAATGGTGCACTTTGTGTGGGTATACTTTGTATCACTTGTATGGGTTAGGATGGACTGGATAGCTAGGTAATAAACAAGAACAAAATGCCAGAGCTTTACAAGAACACAGGATTATTTCTTGCACAGGTTATATTTCCATCATAGGTTGACTATGGCACTGCTGCAAGTTTTCTTTACTCCAGCACCTAAGCTGATGGAGCAGCCCGAATCTGGAACGTGACTGGACTCGTGGAATAGGGAACATGAAGAAGACAGGCTGGCTCACAAAATTTCTGCCTGGAAATGACACACAGAGCAGGGGATCGCATTTCATCGCTCAAGCAGATCATGTGGCCACACCCAAGTGCAACAAGATGGTAATGGATAATACTCTCCCAGGGAGAGATGATAAATTTTAATAGCTTTACAATCGACTATATCACTGCATCTCCAGAGTCTATCATATATGTAGTGCTCAGTATATGTGTGTGTGTGGGTTTTAAAAACATTGCCTTTGGAATCAGAAGAACAAAATTCAAATCCTTGTCCTAATACTTCGTAGTTATGTGATCTTTGTTATGTTAGTCTAGGAACCTCAGTAAACATAGGATAACAATATTACTAGGAAGATCAAATAAGATAATTCATGTAAAAGGCTGGTCATGCTGTCTGGCAGACAGCAGTTACTCCACAAACATTACCTAGCCACCTACTCCCCACAAATTCTGGGGTTAATGACCATAAGGAAAGTCAGTACAAAGATTTCCATACTGATCTGGCATCTAATGTCCTGAATTTCTCAGGGGGTGATGATTAGGAGAGAGCAATAAAGGTATAAAAAAAAATAGAGGAAAGCTTTGCTATTGATAGGGAATACAATCTTTTCTGGAACCCGGCTGATCATATCATGCTCTTTGTCTGCTTCTGGTCTTCTGTCACCCAAGCTGCTGAAAACAGACTAATCCTTTAGTAGTTTTAGTGAGCAAATCCTTCAGGGTACACTCCTTGGATATTTCTCTGCTTCACCACCTTTTTTTTCCCACCTAGATCCAGATTTCCATCTAGCCTTAAGGTCTTCCTTCCTTTGAAGTCTTTCTGGAAGCAAACATAGAAAGCAGTCGCTCTGAAGGTAATTCAAGTAAAAATAGCATTGGAAGTCACACAAAGTCTACATGAAAGACCCAAATTCAAACATCTTGATACATGTGAGCATTAGCTTTGGGTAAGACAATAGAAAGTAATAGGGCACAAGGGCTAAGGATTTACTGACCTTCCTAAAGGCGTTTAAATTCAAATAATTTTAAAATACAATTGCCCAAAGCAAAATGTAAGTGGAGGTAGATAGCTGCCAGGTTGCGGAGTCCTGTCTTACATCTATGGTTTCCTAACTTCTGTCCACAGGATGAGAGCGAGGATAGAGAGGCCACCTGGCTTGAGCTCAAGCAGTTCTACATTTTCTCTGCCATTCATATTGAGGTAACACATCATTTGAAAATAGGGAGGAACAAAGTGTAATATTCTGTCTTGTGGACTTTTGAAACGCTCTCATACTATTAAACATAAAGACCATACTTGACTATTTCCAAAACACTTCCACATTCACCTTTTTATATGATCCTCTCAAGAACCTAATGCATAAGGAATACCACTTTGGTATCTGTGTTCAAGAATATAGGCCCTTGTATTTTTGATTTAATAGAATAAATCTTTATAATATTTTTGGAAATTACGAGAGGGGGACTTAGTATTTTCTCCACAGCTGGTGGTTTTTACTAAGTCCCTAATGGGCCCACTCTGCTTTAAAAGAATGATTTTGGATTGGGGAAATCATGGAACTCTGAAATCAAAGTCTTTCAGAGACATGAGCCATCACTGAAGCCTCAGCAATCACCATATTCCTGGTTAGTTAAACCCACTGGAATTATTTTTTTCACTATAATGTTGCGATCCACAACTTAGGTGTGTTCAGGTAAATAGAGGTACTTCCATTGCGCCTCTGCTTCCCATCTTTCTCATCAGATCTCCCATAAGATCTGAGAAGAATGAAGGGGATCTGATATTAGAGGATACAGTGATAAAATATAAATTTGTGTTTTCTCCTTATATCTTGATGTACTAGAAAAACTATGTCTCTGGAATTGGCCATTTTGTTCTCAATTGTGCCAATTATTTAAAAGTGTCATTTATATACAAAGCCTTCAGCTACAGCAGTGCAGCTGGAAATTAATTTGCTCATTTGTTCAATTAACATTCAGTGAACACTTGAAAGATCTGCTTTTACTGCAGGTGTTTCAAAGTATTAGGAAAATTGGAGCCATTAAACCAATCCCAACAAATATGGACAATGTAAGAAACAGACCATTGGATAATTGGGTAGTTCAAATATGTCATTGTCACCTGCAGTAATTTTGTATTCAATACTACTGTTGAGGTTCACAAAGTATAGAGATCACAGTTTTTTGCTGTTAAGAAACAAACTTATTGGAAAGATATATAATATGCTAGTTTACATAGGGTTTCTCCTGCATCTGAGAGTTAAAATATATGCATTGGAATCTTGTTGATTATGACATTACTAGTAATATTGTATGGGTAAACTTATAATTTCTTTTACACTCAATTTTCTTATCCATCTGAAGTGGCCCTTTATGGAAATTTTGTGGAGAACAGGATTGTTGTTATCGTTGTTAGGTGCCCTCGAGTCAGTTTTTACTCCTAATGACCCTATAGGACAGAGTAGAACTGCCCCATAACTTTCCAGGGAGTAGCTGGTGGATTTGAACTGCCAACCTTTTGGTTAGCATTGAGCTCTTAATCACTATGCCACCAGAGCTCCAGAGAATAAGATATCTAAAATATCTAGTACAATGTCTAGCATAGAGTTGTTATTCAGCAAACTATTGGTGTGAGGATGTTGTTGATGATGATCATGATAATAATATTACCTGCTATTGCATTTCTTTTATGTAAATGTGAAAAGAAGGCAGTTAGCCAGGGATGAGGCAGAGGAGTGAGATATTAACTACTCAGTGACACTAAAATACTTTTGTCTAGCAAGGTCTCACTGAAGGTCACTTACAACTTGTCCCTGTTGACATGAACGCCATTTTCAGAGCTACTTTGTTTATGTAGTAATATGTTATGTGAAAACAAATGGATGTTGACCGCAATAATGCCTACTGAGAGCCACAGAACTGTTGTATCACCCAAGCTAGAAATATCTTATCAAAGAGGAAAAGGAAGAAAAAGATTTATGACATATATACATATAAGGGCCTGGGTGGCACAAGCATTTTGCAATTGGCTGCTAACTTAACGGGTAACTTTAATGTACTCAGTGGCTCTGTAGAAGAAAGGCCTGGCAAACTGCTTTCATAAAGATTACAGCCAAAAAAATCCTATGGAGCAATTCTACTCTGTTACACCTGGGGTTGCCATGAGTTACAATTGACTCAATGCCGATGGGTTTTTATATGTGTGTGTGTGTATATATATATATATACACACACACACATATATGTAGTCATGTTGTCTTTCATTGTATACTTACTATGGACCAGACACTGCACTAAATATTTTATATGCATAATTGAAATTAATCCACATAATAACTATGAGACAATTATTATTATCTTCTTTTTACAGATAAGGAAAATATATATGTGTATTTTTTTTCTGGAATATTCCACAAAATGAATACCAGAAATAGGAGTTCATGTACGTTTTCCCTCCTGTGAGAATATGTCTGGCTGGCGTGAGGGAGGAGACACCTGGCGTGGAAGAAGGGCTCTGGGCAATGGCTGAGTTTCCTTGAAGAGACACAGCAGCAGGGCCTGCCGCTTGCCTTGCCGACCCTTGGTCCCACTTCACCCAGTGAACTCCTACTCATTCTTCCAGTTTCAGCTTAGAGCTCGTTTCCTCAGAGCAGCTTTTCTAGATTGCCCTGATTAGACCAAATCCCTTAATTTTAAGCTCATAGCATCTGTGTGCCTCTCCTTTGCAGCAGTTATTACAGGTACAAATTTGTACTTTGGAAGCATTATTTAATTAGCTGCTAACTCCTCTGCTAGTCTCCAAGTCCTTTAAAAGGAAAGATTGCTTTTACTATTACATCCCTAGTACCTAGTAGAACAGCCAATAAATATTGGTTGGTTGAATTAATGTAAGTCTTCACCATCCCCTGCCAGGCCTGTGCTCTCCTGCTGCAGACAGTTTTTTCCTCCCTGCCCTCCTACAAAGGAACTGCCAGATGTCTGTTTTGTGTGTTTCAATCGTGAAACTTATAAACAGTACATGTAATAATAATAGTTAAAACTGATATTGTGTTTACCTTGTGCCAGGCATCATTTGAAGTACCTTACATATATTAATTTAACAATCACAACAGCTCTATGTGCTAGGTTTTACAGTATTTCATTGAATCCGAGCAGCATTGATTGTAAGACACACCACAATTTTGTTAATTCGAGCTCTGAAATGTCATCTCTGTTTTACAAATGAGAATTCTGAGATAATGAGAGATTCGGCAACTTGCCCAAGAAGACAGGTACTGATAGTGGCGGGGTCAGGATGCAAACTCAGGTAGAGCTCATGATTTTGTCCCTGGTGCCATATTACCACTTACCAAAAGTCATCCATTCTGGGCCGTCACTGAATTTCTCAGATTGGGATACCGCTATTCCAATACATCTTAGAGGGTATGTGAAGGCACAGGCTAACCATGATGTCATCTGCTTGACCATCACCATTTGGCAGGGAAATGTAAACTTGCCTATGTGGTAAAATAAAATATAGTATAATAAAATAAACAAAGGTATAGTAAATAGTAGAGTGTAAAATGTATCCAAAGTTTTATCCCATAGTCGGGATCCTTGTTCAGTTACCATGTGTCCTATTCTATGAGCCTCTTACTTATCTCTGTGGTCAAGAGTACATCATCGGAGAAGTACTGAGTGACGTTAGCATCTCTTGTTTTAACATGCCTCTCCTCTGAACAAAGGTTAGGGCAAATAGTAGTCTTTTTCACTCTTCTGAACATTTGAAAATTGAATCAAGTGACTTAGGGTGGAAGAAGAAACCCTGGCTCCAGTAGCTCTTGTACACTAACTATTCAGATTGTCAGTAGGACCACAGCTGACAAGACTGATAAAATAGGTTGACATTCAAACGAACAGTCTTTGGCCTGTCCGTGTCTGTTCATCGCATAGATGAAACTGAAAATGTTCAGACCTTCGATGAAAAGGCTTCCATGTGAACAGGGTATTGCTCTCTTAATTGTGGCAAAAAATAAAAATGATGTCACTCTGCAGAATAGATTATGATAAAGAGAGCAGACATTGAATTCAGACTTCCTGGGTTCAAATCCCAGATCTGCCACTCATTAGTGGGATGACCATGGTCAAGCTACTTGAACTGTTGCACTTTCCTTATCTATAAAGTGGAAGTAAGGATAGACTAATCCTTAGGCCACAGCGAAGAATCAATGCAATAATGCAAAAAAAAAAAAAAAAAAAATGTGTTGCTCACAATGCGAGCACTTACTAAATGCTCAATGATATTATTCTTCTTTATCATTCATCACCCATTAGTTTATAGATAATTATTCTTTTAAACAGTTGATTATTCTTATTCTTTTTTTTTTTTTTAGGAAGCCAGCAATGACAGGATCTCTTTATTTAGTTTCACATTTTTCTTTTACTTGTAAAGTCACAGTTATATTTGGTGAACTTTGGAAGTCTTCATACCAAGGGGCTTGTTTTACAAGAACTACATAGACAGATTTCTATGTTCGCATGCTGATTTCTTTTCCCTTCCTCCAAGAAAATAATTATCTTAAGGATACCAGCTACCTATTACCAGTTGCCGCGGAGTTGATGCTGACTTATGATGACCCCATGTGTGTCAGGGTAGAACTGTGCTCCGTAGGTTTTTCAATGACTGATTTTTTGGAAGTAGATCACCAGGCCTTTCTTTTGAGGTTCTGCTGGGTGGACTTGAACCTCCAACCTTTTGGCTGGCATTAACGTTTGTACCACCCAGGGATTCCATCTCTTATAACGTTAGTAGTATAAGATACAGATATCTTCCTCTCAGTTCTTTGGTATCACCAGCTTTATCAAGGCTAGAAGGGCATGTCCTACTTCGTTTGAGGGCCACTGATGTGGAAATGATTACATTGATCTCTCCTTGTGTATTTCCCTAGTAACTAGTGAACTTCTCTGCATTTCATGGAGCCTCTTAAACACTGTTCCTTGAGAAACTGTCTTGAGTTATAACACACATTTTACAGATAAGTAAACTGAATTGGGAAAGTTATGTCAGGTGTTTCTAGGGTAGCCAGGGCCTAGAATTCAAGGACATTCACATGGCTTTTTTCTCCAAATGCCAGAGAATATGATTTCGCTCATGGTAAACAGCTAATTTACTCTTAATGTGATCAAATGCACTGGACGCTTAATCCCTCTTATACAATCAGCTGCTGAAGGCCAATGATCATTACTCTGTTTGTTTGATGCTTGCTAGTTTGTTTTGGCAATATTTCTTTTTATCCTTAACCCAGACATTTGTTAATCTTATATGAGGGTTCTTATAACCGATTTCTCCTAATTCCACCTCTCATTATGAATCCTCATCTCTCCTGCATTTCACTGCCTAACTAGTTACAACTCTGCTTGTATCAGAGAATTTTCTTGCTAGTAAGCATCATTAAACCTATACTTTCCCATCTACAGATTAAAACCTTAGTACCTTAGCCTGACATTGAGACCCTCTGTGACCTGACCCATTCTTGTCTTTCTGAACTCCTGTCTCATTGTCACCACTTAGCACCCATCGCTCCAGCCAGACTGGGCCCCTGCATGTGACGTGCTCATTCCTGCTCTTATGCTTTGACTCATCTCTTTCCCCCAGAATGTCCTCTTTCTCCAACCTACTAAACCATAACTACCAAAGCCTCTACAAAGCCCCCTCTTCAATGCTAAAACTTGCACTGCTCTCTGGTACCCTGAATGGGATTCTCACAAGCTGCATTTTGATTTCCCTTGCTCTGCTATTTACTTTAATTAGCCTGATGAGTCCAAGTCTTGATTCCAGAACGTTCATGCTTCTTCCTATCACCCATAACTCCTTTGCATAGAACAGTCTCTCAAGAAATATTTCTTACTGCTGAGTAAACAAATGAGTGAAAAATAGCTTGGCTTTTCCTAATCAGTGATTTTTCATTTATCTAAGGAATCCATGATGGTTTGGGAGGAGAGGCAGCCAGAAGCAGGAGTTTTCAAATGCTTGCTCTGACACTACTTACTGCTTTGCTAAAATATGGAATTAAAAACTCTTGGGAATTTCACTTTAGATAATCCAGAGAGGGCCTAGATCACAAAGCATTGGGGTTTTGCATTTATTCATTTGAAATAAACTCATTCATGATTTTGCTCATTTTTTTTCCAAAAATAGCAATTGAACTCCTCTTATGTGCCCATCACTATACTACTTGTTGGAGGTACAAAGGTGAACCTGATATGATAACCTCCCCATGGATTTTATAGTATAACAGACCTAAGGAGCTCAAACATTCTCTGGCATCAGGACCTGGTACGGCATTAGTGTCTTCCAAATTCAGCTCTCAGAGTAGGAAGCTTCAGAGTCATTGCCACATAATGGATTAACCCAATGGGTAAGGGATGCTATGAGCATTAATGGAAAGATGGAGACATTCCAGGACCCTTTGAGGGTCCCCAGAACTGTCATAGAGGCTCCCTCTGAAGCAGAATAAAAATAAACAAATGAAAAATACCTCTGTTAGTTCTCTTCCCACACCTACTCCAAATGGATGCCTGCAGAAGGCACACTACCAAGTGATGTGTTTAGGTCTGTATTCAGGACAGCCTACTTTTGTTCTTTGGGATTTGACCTGAATGGTGCCGCCCACACTGCTAGAACATTGTCTTTTGTGCTGTTAGAAAGAGAAACATCCAGACTTCACCTGCACACCTGACATGCTGTTACCACCAATAACTGGTAGGAAAGTGAGAAGACAGGCAAGGCTGCTGGAGGAAGGGGATTCTGCCTTTCCATGTGGCTCAGAGCAGCAGATCCCTGCCTCCAGGCTCTCTCCATGACCCTCAGGGATAAAGAGCGGTTTGGTATAAACTGGGGCATGACCCACTCAAATCAAACTCCTCTCCTCACCAGCTACCTTGGCTTTGATCCTCTTCAATTGCTTCATGAGAACTCCCTTCTCTATCCACATACCCCAGGGAACCTCCTCTCCTTTTCAGAAACAGGGGATTTGGACTGGTTCAGAGGCTGGAGTTATGTGACAACAAAGGACAGGAGCTTTTCCCTTGCAACCACAGGATTTTGGACACATGGTGACTGGAAGTTACATCTCTGAGTTACTGCTCCTTGACGGAATGTTTAATGGTGTTGCTCAGGAAATGTCAGGGCATTGGCTCTGCCTCCAGGCAGGAACAGACTCTTCTTGCCAAGAGTGCTTTTAGTTTTACTTCCACCCCCAGAGCAAGCAGGATGAACTGATCAAGGCAGAGAGAATGCTGCTGCCAGAGCAAATATGGGTTCCTGGGGCTCCGGAGAGGTTGACACAGAGAGGCAACCCCACGCTGGCATTTTCATTAACAAAGAGGCAGCTGGCATCTGGCAGAACTGAATGAGGAGAAGCATAGTCTTTCATAGGAATTAAGTGATAAGGATTATACTTACAGACTGCATTTGGAGAAAGTGCAGAAACAGACTGAAACTTAGCAGTAAGCGTTGCTACTGCTATTTCTCCCTAAAGTGAGAAAACAATGTTCCAGGGCAACAGTGTGTGACCCCAGAAAGAGGATCCAGAGACTAACCCCATAGGACTCACACAGAAAAAAAAAGGGCTATCACCAGCCCAGAGATGAGGAAGCCACAAAGGATGTTCAGAACCCACCAATTTCAGATGCAGGAGTATCAGTAGATTCAACATCATCCCATGCACATTCTAGAGTGTATGTTCATATGTTCTAAAATACATACATATATATATATACACATTAGTCATGTTCATGAAGTCCTGTGCTGAAGAGAAATTCATGAACTATGTAAATAATGACTATTAAAGTCAGAAGTCCATACTGAAACCAAAAAAACCAAACCAGTTCCATCATGTCATTTCTGACTCACGGCAACCCTATGTGTATCAGAGCACAACTGTGCTCCACAGGGTTTTCAATGGCTGATTTTAGGAAGTAGTTTTCCAGACCTTTTCTCTGAGATGCCTCTGGGTAGACTTGAACGTTCAAACTTTCAGTTAGCAGTAGAGTTCATTAACTGTTAGTACTACCCGGGGACTCTGAAGCCCATGTAGGGCAAAATTAAAATGCTCATTTAAACTAAGACTTTAATTCTATCACATATGTTCCATGTTACTTGTATGCATGCAGTAGTTTGTAAAAGCATCCTCCCTGAATTGTAATACGTACTAGTGAGGGAGAGGAAATGAAGGTAATACCTAGACACACATGGTTAGACTCGTCAGCAATACACATTAACTTCTTATTTTTGCCCCACTCAAGACATGTACTACAAAATATAAACACCAAATGACTAATCAATGCTTTCATTTTTTTAATTGCTTTAACATATATAATTTAATTATCACTTGAGAAAATTCTTAATGAACTACAGACTGATAAGGGTTGAAATGAAAAAGTAGTCTTTCAAATAATACTATGTAACATCAAAACAAACCCAGGGTTGCATGTGTGTAGTAACTGAATTGAGAGCACAATGGAAAAAGATTTTCACAAAAGGCATGCAGAATCTCAAACAAAGGGTATTTTGGCTTCTATATCAATGTCATGGGGGTATTAAAGAACCCATTCTATTCCCAGATAATTCATTTTCATTGATTGGTGAAATTAATTTTGAGGATAAGTTTGGACTAGAAAGATCCACACGCATATTTGCTGAAGTTTACATATAGTCAAACCATAAAATCACTTAGAAATGGCCATTACTGTAATGGGTGCTTTACTGAGCCTCACTCTGCTTTCTGCACAGTGGCGTGAGATGTACAAGCAAGATGGTCTGAAATACCTCAAATGCCACTAAACTTAAGCTTTCAAGACATTGCTACAATAAACACGACTATTATCCATTGTTAAATTTTATTTCATCCCAGACTTAGTTTAAATGTGCCTTCATCTTGAATTATAACATGCATATTATATTCAGAGATGTCACTAAGTTTAAGCTGTCAAAGTTGTTTCTTGAAAAAGTACATAAAGTAAGTGATTTATTTTTGCAAAGTCACCTAGGAACTAAAAGCATAACCAAAGTGGAAAGCAGGGACATCTGGAAATCTTCCATTGTAAGTTTTAATTCATATTTAATCACCCAACTTGCTCTAGCAAATTTTGTTTTAAACCCCAACTATTAGGTGCTAAATTGGGCATAACATATGTCTACTTCTGTTTTCAGGGACTTGTTAGTCACAGATATGGAGGAGAAACCATTATGCTGTCATTAGATCCAAGGAAATTTTCTTTGGAAGGACTGAAAATAAAAATTTTGAAACTAATAAGAAGCACAGCTAACTCTACAAGACAGTTGCTGAGATTCTCATATTTATATCTCCATGGAGACATTGCATAGTAATACATAAGAAGAAAGTTATGATAGGATGTTTTGCAAGCAAGAAAACACTATCTTTACAGAATTTTTTAAATTAATTTTATGTTTAAAGTCTCAATAAGGAGGCAAGTTCTCTTTAACTGAGAATATAAACTCACATCTTATACTTGCCCCACTTATTTATTAATAAACAATCTAGTTCAAATCTGGTGATATGAGCTCAGGTCGAAGAAACTCATCAACCTAATCTAGACTCTCAGTGGATACCACAGAGAGGTTCAGATGATTTGCAAGGACAAGAAGCTGGTATGTCATGCCAAGAGTTGGCTTGGGACTGCATAACAGAAGGCTATCCAAATAGACCACTACCCATCTATCAGTTTGTTGTACTGTTGCTACGATACTGGAAGCTACCAGGAGTGTTACCCATGGTGGACAGTTTTCAGTGGAGCTTCTAGACTAAGAGACAGACTAGGAAGAAAGACTTGGCGATCTACTTCTGAAAATTAGCCAATGAGAACCATATGGATCACAACAGGACATTGAGTTGCTTGCTTTGGACATGCATCAGGAGGAATCAATCACTAGAGGAGGACACTATGTTTGGTGAAGTACAGGGCCTACAAGAGTGAGGGACACCCCCAGTAAGATGGATTGGCACAGTAGCCTCAATGATGGACTCAAACGTGTTGGCAATTACGAGGATGACACAGGATCGAACAACGTTTAGTTCTGTTATACACAGTGTTGCCATGAGGTAGAGTTGACTCGACAGCAGCTATCTATCTACTTATCTATCCAGTAGAAAGACAAATTATCTATAGGCTTTCGAACCTCTGGCGTCACTATTGAGAGAGGCCTTTAAAGTGTTTGAAGAGATGATACAGACCTTTAAGGCAAAATAATCAGAAGTAAAAATAAGTATCCTTCTTGAAAATGCTGAAGAAAGAAATTTTTAGTACTAGAACGTATTTCATTGGAAATGGAAACACAGGGGCTATTCTGCAAATACCATCTAAGGGGCTTTTGTATATGCCCTACACTGAAGAGATCTTTCAATATGGTGATTAGAAACCTGAGCCTTTTTCAAAGAGAATTATCGTGAGTGCTTCCTTTTCTTACAGTTGGGAACAGGCACCATGATGACTACCAGTTACCCAAAAGTAAAACCCTCAAATGAACAAATTTCCAGTTTGAGGAAACATCGGTGCCTCTACCACAATAAAGGTCAGCAAATCATGTAACTCCCCAAGGCCTTAGATAGGGAGGCCTATCCAGCAACATGGGCGAAGAACCTAGCCTTCAGTGGTCTTTATGAAGAAAGACCAAGTGAAGTAAAAAATGAAGACTACCAGCAAATGTTGTGCATGTTTGTGATCCACTTAAAGAAGAAACCAGACACGTGCTGTACCTTTAGTCAGTCTGGAATACAGAAAAAATGTAGCCTATTTTAATAACTCTTGGCTCTTGCTTCCCTGGGGACCATGCCTGTAAACACACAGAAACATATTAGTAGTAAAACAGGAAAGAAATGGTCCCGGCAAATGGTTTTCACCAACTAATGCTGAAACTGGGTGGAATCAGGCATTTCCACTGAAGCTTTCTCCTCTATGGTAATAAAAGTAATTTGGCAAGGGTTATCATCTTATTTCAGATGACATTGATAAGATATTCATTTCCATGTACTTGATATCCTACATTCAATTATCAGAAGTAAGAATGTGCAACTAATTACATATGTACCTGCCTTTTATCTGCTTTGAATGATGTAGGATATGGATGAATAATAATTTTTTTTTAATTTTCTGTTCTTTCTGCTCTTAAATTGGAAGCTAGCTAACGTTCGAAATGTGTATCTCATTTTCAACTGGCAAATTAAATCTCATTTCCCAGGAAGTCTGGATGTGTGGCAGATTAAAGTTCAGAGTCTGGAGTGTAACAAACCTAATTTTAAAGCCAGTGAGACTTGCAGCAAAATTATTATCCAATGTATGCCTGAGTTTCCTGATCTATGGGATGGTGCTAATAATACCCAACCCTTTGGGTTACTGAGAGGGTTAAATACATTAAAGCTTTTGACACAGAGCTGGCACTAAGAGCTCCCCATAAGGGCAACAATTATTTATGTTTTTACCTGGTGTATCCTCAGAACCTAGAGCAATGGCTAGAACATCACCATTGCTCAATAAGTTGTTGTTAGATATGAATGCATAATTATCTGATGGGTTCTCGTATTAGAATTTCATCCATAGGCGTTAAATCAGCAGTCTGAAGAGTGGCTGAATTTCTGTTTCTCAACTCAAAGCTAAATCATCTTCAAAAAATTGTGTAGTTTATCTTTCTGTCTCCAGCACGACTTTACTCAAACCACCAAACATAAGTGTTTGTATCCTACTCTAAAGTCTTCCTTTGGAGGAGGCTGCCTAATCCTTCCAGAACCAAGAGCTCTTCCTCCTGCTGACTATAAAGGTTATCTGCTTCTGCAACTACCCCTCTTATTCCCTCTCTGACCTTTAACACTTACTTACTTGTGTCCCTTTTGAACTTCTCTCTGTTTGTTCCTTTTCTCTCCAACTTGCTCATTTTGAAAGTGTTTTGTTCCCACAAACCAATGGGGACTACTGGATGCCTCGAGGCAGCCATGTAGCATCTTCATCCCAGGCTGTGCACAAGGGATTGCCCTCAGCCCCACAGACCACTCATTGCCTCTGGATGGGATTCTGGGAAGGCTAAGTTCCCTTTGGAGATGGTTCTCTCAAATAGTACTATTTTCTTTTGAAATGTTCAGAAATGAATCCTCTCTATCTTGGTGTGGGGGCTGGGGGGGGGTTAGTATAATAAGTAAAATCACTAATGTTGTAAATGATTCCTTCTTTTGCTTTAGTACAAACATATATGTCCTGTTCACGCAAGTTGGTAAAAAATAGCAAAAGATTGTCTTTAAAACTGCAATTCTTTTCCTTTCCTCTCTCTTTTTGAGGTGTCTAAGATAGCGTTAAGAGCCTTGATTAAGATAGCTTCAGTTGCGTACACCCGGTTTTAATAACAACTATATTTCCTTTCCTAATTAGACCCAAAGGGCCAAAATGAAAACTCTTAAACTACTTTATATGTAGGCATTTTTTTCATTAGATCTGCCTTGTTTATTTGACAGTAACATGCCTAATACTAATACTAAAAATATAATAATAGTACTAATACTAAAAATATAATAATGGTATGAAAGGAGAGTTCTGAAGAAAGAAAGGCTGTGCCGTATTCATCTTAACAAATGATATATAAACGAAAACAATAACATTTCAGATTGTAGTCATTTTCCTAGTTTACTTTAAAAGAAGTATTAAAATAACATCCAAGTTATAATCTTTTAAACTGGCTGCCCCTAGATTTTCTGATCAAATCGAATATACATATTACTGATTTTCCAAACAGAAAAAAATGGCTACCAATTCCTAAATATGCAACAGGCAGGCCAGGCCATCTTAGCAAAAGACAGGCTGACAAAGGAAAGGACAGATTTTGTTCAACTTCAGAGTCTGATGCCTGCTTTGCTGAACTACAGAATTACTTACAACCATGCTGAAACAGGCTGGTGATTCTGCAGTGAGTTCCCCAGAGAATTGACAGGATCACCAGAAAAAGCCTCAGATCTCATTCTGCTCATTCTACCCCGTACAGAAATCTGTAGTCATGGGAAACACAACCCCTAGCATGGAAATGTACATTTGACACCAAAAAGGATAAGAACGATTTGGGGAATAGAAAGAACCAAGGAATAATGCTGCTGAACAGCATTCAGAATTTTAACTAAAGCCCTGCAGAATTTATGAGTCAATTTCTATGTAATGGATAGACACCTAAAGGAATAGGAGATGGGAGAGAAATATTATTGGTGTATGGAGTAAGAGGAAAGGGCATTACTTGGGGTAATAGGCTTGGACAGGCCGGCCTGACTGCCTCACTCTAACAGAAAACTGTGAGCAGCTAATAGGAGGATACTGAGCCCAGGAGTGGGACAAATGAGAAGACCATCCTGAAAGTGAAAGTGTAGGAAGCCACCGAAGACACTTTCCCTGCTGTCAAACACTAGCCTTTTCAACCAGTCATTACTGAGTTTGAGGAACAATTATTACTGAGTTTTTGAAGGTCTAAATTGAACTCTTGTGTTTTCACAATTTTAACTGTCTTTCTGTAATACGACTTGAAAACTAGCCCACTTAAAGGCTGGTAAATCTGTCAAGAGTACCAGACTACACGAATGGGCCTCTCTGTATAGCCCTTGTACAGAAGTAATTTTATGGGGAATTTATATGTTATATTGATACTGCAAAGTTAAGGTGTTTGCAAAGGCTGGAAGTTACACTTATGAACGTGAGGAATACGTTTTCTAATACATTCATAATTTCCATTCACATCTTTAGACAAGACAGGAAACAATAAATTAGCCTACAAATTTAGTCCTTGATTGTTTTCCCTGAGACACTGATCAATCTGTATCCAGAAATTCCATTAGGAAGAAACAAGTATTTTAACCCAATAATTTCCATTTTTGATAAATAAAAGTAAGATATTTATATTTCTCACCTTGCATGTTTGATGAAAACCTTCCAGCTTTTCTAGGTAGAAGAATCATTAGTGGATTATGGTTTCATGGATGTTTTCCAAGTTATCATTATGATTTCAGTCTAATGTTTGACAGTGATGCTGATGGCTAATCAGGAAAGGAACAGCCCTTTTAAGTTGTATAAACCCTCTTCTTCCCAAGGATTTATTAGCTAGTTAAATTAACAAAAATAGATTTCACTGTAATAGAAATTTGAGTTCTCATTAACAAGATCAAGCAAATATCATAGAAGCACCAATCTCTGTGAAGTGATTTCAGAAAGCACATAGATGGAATGCCAACTATCACTCTCACTGAGAAATTCCTAAAATCCCTTTGCAGAAGAAGGGCTTAAGTATAAATATGTCTATAAGAGTCACGCTTATCGATTATATTCATTTATCTATGCTTTATAATACAAAGATTTATTCATTTCTTTGCTGCCAACTTTTCCCTTATCTACAAGCATTTATAAAATCAGAAGTTTTAATCCAGTTGAATGTTGGATAATGCTGCCTACTGCAGGAATTCACTCAGGTAGACAGGTGTCTTTCTCAGTTCTATGCGTCTTGTGTTTATTGCACCTTCGAGTGCTACAGCAGATCTCACTCCTGGGACATTCACTTAATAAAAATTGTATTAGGTTTTCTTTAATTGTACTTGCTTGCCTTGAAGTAAGCTTGAAGTCTACCTACATTGGAGAAGACTCCTGTTCACATTTTGGGTAAAGAGTTATTTTTGTTAAACAGATGGAGGTTATTTGGTAATTGTATAATTTCAAGTCATGTCTGACCTTTTGGCATCCAATGCTACATTCTAAATTCCAGCCTGTGATTGAAGGTAAAATGGACATGAAATTTTCTAAATGAGATTCTTTTGATTTTTGAGCACATTTTTTTAGGAGCTAAGCTATCGCCAGTAGTTTGGTATTTGTGTTTTTTAATCTTTTCTTTACTAAATTATAAATTCATTCTTCTACCTGAAAAAATGTCATGGATAACACTTGCAATGCATAGACTTAGAGAAGATTATAATGGTAGCATTTCAACAAAAGAAACTTTCTATTTTACCTTAATTGTCTAGATAATTACAAGAAAGAGAATTCTCTTCCACACTTCATTCGCTTTTGAGGAGTGGAATCTCTCCCAGATAGTTATTTTGGTCTAGTCCATAGTGCAAGACAGGGAGGAGTATATTGCCTTCACCCTCCAGGAACTGTATGCACCCAGCATTTGGAAGAATGAAATAATTCATTACAATAAAAGAAAGTTAACAAGTTCCCCTTAATTAGTAATGATCTATTAAATACATCCTTCTTTATATACGCTATTCCACTATGTTCCTATCAATTTGTTCAAGATATCATACACAGCATTCTCTCAACCTTTACGTATTTCTGTTTCAAACATCATTTTACCCAAAATGGCCCTCCTTACATCAACTGGTGTTGTACGTATGAATGTTACCTCATCACCCTAAGGTGACATGATGTTAAGTCAACTCATCAGAGGCAATTTTGTACAAATGAGAAGCTACAATTATAGCGCCGTCAATATAATGAAGTAGAGTGCGGAATGCATATTAAAAATACTGTGATGGGGCACTGTGTATGAGACAAAGTAAAACTGAAGCTTAACTCTTCCAAAGAACTTATGGAAACCCCAAAGCAAAAACGACATTTTATCTGAGAGAAAGAAGCAGTAGATAATGCACTACACTCTGAGACTATTATGAAGTCAATTACAAACTCAACTAGGGATGAGCACAGCAATTGGAGTTATAAGATGACCCCAATGACTTTTATTTAAAAGAATGTTATTAAAAATCACCCCAGCTTCATTGCCATTAACTCTACTTCATAGTTCAATGGTACAATTCACACACTTATATTTTACTCAATGCCAAAAGGTTTTCAAACAGGCCTTTTCCTTTTAATTACCATTGCAAGCTGATACAAATGAATTTTTAGTCATGTAGAACACCTTATACTTCTGTTATCATAACTCACTCTGGAACTTAGTTATGTGTCCCTATTTCCCAACTGGGTATAACTCTTCCTCCGTATATATATTCTGATGGGCCCTTTTGAATCCAACATTCAAAGTTTAGAACTACTGAACACAATGAAACACTAAAAAGCACATTTGTGGCATCCAAGCTCATTGTAACCTATATAATGTTAATAAGGCACTTTCTTAGTAACCAAGGCTGACCTTCAAAATCCAGCAAGTAGCTTGAATGCTCAAGCTTGTTTAGTTTCTGATGGATGCTGGCTTAATCAGTTGACAATGGATGCAGATATATAGGTATTGAAAGTTTTTTTTTTTTTTTTCCTATAGTGGGAATCATACATTGCTGTCAGGTTAGGTCAGGTAAATGGGTATTAAATGGGTAAATACTTTACAAAGTATTTTGTTTCCATTGAAGACCAAGTCAAGAGCTCATGTGTGTGTTTTAATTCAAAATAAAAAGCGTGGTGTACTTGAATCATTCATTACAGGAGAACAGGACTTACTTGAGCCTCCTGTGTTCATTTGGTAATGAATATATTTCCTGTGACAGGAAAGGCTGAATGACACCAGAAGTTTTCATTCATTCAACCAGCATATATTGATTTCCTATTTGCTATGAGTCGGAATGTGACTCAAAGGCAACAGTTTTATTAGGTGCTTGCCATACAGAGATGAAATGACATGGTCCCAAATATAAGTTTCTTTCATTGGTTCAGCCTCCAAAATTTTATGTTATTTGTGGGTTACACTCCAAACCTTAGTGAACCTAAAGAATTAATCAAGTGTAAAATAAAGCAGTGCAGTTAGCCAGGACTTTGTAATATAGGCACTAGAGAAGAATAGTGGTTTCAGTAGAATTGTCTGCCTCTAAATTCACTCATGACTTGCACTGGATGGATTTTTTTCTTCGCTGAGCCTCGTCTGACAGCTGCACAGGTTTCCTCTGGCTTCTCTCTTTTAATCAAGGGCTTTTTTGCAGGAGCTTTCATTCTCCACATCACAACTGGGTGACGAGGCCCAGTAGGACTCTGGATTCGGATGATCTTGGTTGAGGCAATGTAAGACATTTTCACTGTCTGCACTACAGCATTCATTAAATTTTTGGCTGCTTGAATCAGGGAGGTGACACTGTCCAACTGTAGAAACAAACAAACAATAAAAGCGATTATTCAAGACTGTTATAGAAGCTGGAATGTAGAATTGATTTTGCCTTGGTAAGGAATGAGTTCATTATCACTTTATATATTTATGTATGATTACCTACATCAATTTATCCATCTTTTTTTTGTGGTGAAAATATGCACAACATACACCAATTCATCAATTTCTGTATGTGTAATTCAATGCATTGATTACATTCGTCAAGTTGTGCAACCATTCTTGCTATCCTTTTCCAAATTATTCCAGCACCATTAACATAAACTCACTGCCTCATAAGCAAAAAAAAACAAAAACAAAAAACTCCCTTCACCCCTGGTAAACATGAATCATTTTTGGTCCTATGTATTTGCTTATTTCATATACACAAGATCATACAGTATTTGTCCATTTGAAACTATTTCACTCAGCATGATGCTTTCCAGGTTCATCCATGTTGTGTCATGCACTGGAGATTCATTTTTCTTTATGGCTGAGTAATATTCCATTAGGAGCCCTAAAGGCACAGTGGTTAAAAGATTGCTTGCTAACCAAAACATTGGCAGTTTGAATCCACCAGCCGCTCCTTGGAAACCCTATGGGGCAGTTCTACTTTGTCCTACACGGTCACTATGAGGGGGAATTGACTCTACTACAACGATTGGTTTTTTTAGTATTCCATTGTGTGTATATACCACGCGCTGTTTATCCATTCATGTTGATGGACATTTCAGTTGATTCCACTTTTTGGCTATTGTGAATAGAGTTGCAATGAACCTTGGTGTACATGTGTCTGTGTTGCTATTTTCACGTCTCTTGAGTCTATACATAAGAACGGAATAGCTGGGTTGCATGGTAGTTCCATGTTCAACTTTTGAGGAACTACCAAACTGTTTTCCACAGTTGCTATAACATTTTACATTCCTACCAGCAAAGGATGAGGGTTTCTGTTTCTCTACAACTTTACCAACCTATTGTTTTCAGTTTTGTTTTGATCATTGCCATTCTAATGGAGGTGAGATAGTATCTCACTGGGTTTTGATTTAGTTATGTATCACTTAACGTCCAAGATACATTCTGTGAAATATGATATGTGATTTGGACGTTGTGTGAATACCATATTACAGGTAGTCCCTGGGTTATGAACTTTTTACTTGTAAGTACAGAAAGTTCACATTAAAATAATGATAGAAAGTACAATACAGTACATACATAAGCCAGTAAAACAAGTGTTTATAATGACATATCAAGACATATGTATTGTAGGTTATATATGTACTGTACCATTATACACCTGGCAATGCAATCATTTTGTATACAAGAGACATGAGATACATGCGTTGCATGTGGGAAGCTGTTGCATTTGCTACGTCCAGTTAGGTCTGCTATGTTCCATTCTTCAGTCAGGATTTCTGAACTCTATTATAACCTTACGGGACTACAGACGTATATGTGGTCGGAACTTGACTGAAAGAACATTATGCAGTGCATGACCGTACATCTCCCTAATGGCTAATGATTTTGAGCATTTTTTTTTCATGTGCTTATTGTCATTTGAATATCCTCTTCAATGAAATGTCGGTTCAAGTCCTTTGCCCATTTTTTCTCTTTTCTTAATAATAATATTTTATTCAGTTTTTGGTGAAAGTTTACATAGCAAGTTAGGTTCCCATTTGACAATTTCCACACAAATTGTTCAGTAACATTAGTTACATTTATCACAATCTGGCAACATTCTTTTTTTTGAACAGTTTCTACATGTACAATTGAGTGACACTGATTACATTCTTCGAGTTGTGCAACCATTCTCACCTTCCTTTTCTGAGCAGGTCCTCCATCATTAACATAAACTCACTGCCCCCTAGGCTTCCTATCTACTCAATTTGATCTCATATAGATAGTTCTTAAAAGCGAACAATCTCAAAGCAGATATTTTTTACTATTTAAGCTAAACTATTGTTTGGTTTTAAGAAGACCTTAGGAAGTATTTTTGTTTTAAGGTTTAAAGATTAGCTCAGGGCAATAGTTTCAGGGGTTCATCCACTCTCCATTTTTTATTGAATTTTTTTGTTTTTTCATTGTTAAGTTGTAGAAGCATTTTATATATTTTGATATTAGACCTTTATCAGATATATTGTTCACAAAAATTTTCTCCAAATCTATAAGCTGTCTTTTCACTTTTTTGATAAAGCCCTTAGATGAACAAAAGTATTTTATTTTTATGAGGTCCTATTTATCTATTTTGTCTTTTGCTGCTCCTGCTTTTGTTGTTATATCTGATAGCCCATTGCTCAAACTAGGTTCCACAGCTTCACCCCTACTTTTTCTTCTAAAAATTTTATGGTTCTAGTTTTCAGAGTTAGGCCCTTGATCCATTTTGAATTTGTTTTTGTGTATGGTGTAAGGTTTGAATCCCGATTTATTGTTCTGTATGTGGAAATGCAGTTTTACCAGCATCATTTATTGAAAGACTCTTCCTTCTCCTTTTGATGGACTTAGCACCTTTGTCGAATATCAGCTGACCATAGATGTATGAGTTTATTTCTGGACTCTCAATTATTTTCCATTGGTCTACATGTCTATTATTACCCAAGTGCCAAGCTGTTTTAATTACTGTGGCTTTATGTTTTGAAATCAGGAAGTGTGAGTCCTCCTACTTTCTTCTTCTTCTTCACGATTGCTTTAGCTATTCGGGGTCTCCTGCCCTTCCATATAAATTTAAGGACTAGCTTTACCATTTCTGCAAAGAAGGCAACTGAAATTTTGTTGGGGATTGCATTGAACTTACATCTTGCTTTGGTTAGTATTGACATCTTAACTATATTAAGCCTTCCATTCCATGAATATGGAATGTCCATATACATCTAATTTTCATCATTTGTCAGTTTATGTAACACATAAACAGACCCATATTTTATATTCTAAGATAATGTCTTACAGAGATTAATTCTTTATGTTGGTTTTTTCAGTAAAGCAGATTTCTATAAATTCTTTAGTATTCCAATCCATACCTGACCCTAAGGTCGAGATAGTCATTGCTTTCTTTGTAATGGCTCTCTTCATTTCCAGGGGTAACACTGAGACCTTTCTATAAGTGAAACTATTATCCTCAATAAAAGCCATATTACATATAAATAATTTTATAACAACTAAAAGTTCTCCTCAAGGAATTTATAGTCTAAAATAAATACCATACATATGTACAGGCACACACATAAATACTACTCTCTTTCATGAATATTACCCAAACAATTCTAACTAAAGGGGTCTCTCTTTAAACATAACACTATCATACAGTGTATTAAAGTAGAAAGAGCCAAGGATTAGCAGTTAAATGAAGTTAAGTTTAAATTCCAGGTCAACTGTTTGGTAGTTTGGGCAAATTATTTAACTACTTGCTGCTCATTTCCTCCATTATTCCATAGGAAAAATGTTTATTAAAGGTAAAATTATATGCATGCATACATAAATAATAGAGTGACTGCCCAAAATTGGCTGTTATTAAATACAGATTCCTTTATTTCATATAAAGATTGACAAAACTGCTTAATAATGAAGATGCATTAATGAAATTACAAAAAGAAGCCTTTTCCCGCAAGATTCCATTTTTAATATCTTCTAGGTTGCTCACAACATACAATCTCAGAGAAAATGGAATGGTATTTCTAGGATCTTGCAACATACCTTAAAGCTAAACCAAGCTGATTCATTTTTATACAATGAGTGCCTCTTCCATTCTTTTCATTTGGCAGATTGTCATCCACAGCCAACTCACACAGGAAGATGTGCCTCTACTGTCACCTTTCTGTGATGTGTGCTGTCACGGTTGAGACTGAAACTGGCTCTGTAGTTACACAAACCCATCAGCAGCTGGATTTTAGAATACATGAGCTAAGGAAAATAGTAAGCTGAGGTTATGTGCCTGGGGCAGTGGTCTAGCTGGCTGCCTCCTAGGAAGAAAATGTAATTAGCTCCATTATATGCCAAGCCTGAAAACCTTGAAAAGGTAACACCAAAAAAATATGTAATTTGAAAGACAGTAGTACTTGGCAACTACACATCTTTAGATCTTTTAACTTATTGAAGCCAGAAATGTAAAATTTATGCATGTGGCAGGAATGACAAAAGTCTTGCAAACATTAAACGGGATTTCAAGAAGCATTCGTATATTTTGGAGGACACCTGGAGTTTCTGAATCTTACATAACTTTAAGAACACTAGACTTTGAATAGAATAACACTGTTATCATGTTATTCTACAGACACATTCCAAGCTAAAATCTGTTCTTTGATGATTAGCAATTTTTATTGAAAACCTCTTATACAGGTAAAACATGGAATTGGTAAATGCCGTATATATATGTGTATGTGTATATAAATTACAACTATATATGTATAAGTATATATATATATATATAAAACAACAATATAAATAAATTAATAAGGTAAAATAAAATAAAATCCTCTGGAGTCCAGTTAGATTCTGAAGGTGGTTACTGATTCCACTGTTAAGGAGGATCAAATCATGTCACTTCAAAATGTGTGTCAACTTGGCTAGACCATGATTCCCAGTATTGTGTTACTGTCCACCATTTGGTCATCTGACGTGATTTTCTTACGTGTTGTAAATCCAGCCGCTCCTTGAAAACCCTATGGGGCAGTTCTACTCTGTCCCGTAGGGTCACTATGGGTCAGAACTGACTCAATGGCAACGAGTAATGTTAATGAGGTGGGATTAGAGGCAGCTATGTTAATGAGACAGGAGTCCATCTACAAGATTAGGTTGTGTTTTAAGTCAATCTTTTTTGTGATATAAAAGAGAGAAGTGAGCAGAGAGACATGGGGACCTCATACTGCCAAGAAAGAAGCACCTCTGGGAGCATAGCACATCCTTTGGACCAGGGGTCCCTATGCTGAGAAGCTTCTAGTTCAGGAGAAGATTGATGACAAGGACCTTTCTCCAGAGCTGACAGAGAGAGAAAGCCTTCCCCTGGAGCTGACACCCTGAATTTCAACTTCTAGCTCACCAGACTGTGAGAGAATAAACTTGTTTAATTGAAATCATCCACTTGTGGTATTTCTATTATAGCAGCACTAGATACCTAAGACAACTACCATAGGAACAAGCTTTTCAAAGTGATGCTATGTGGAAAGAAGGTCAAATAATATGAATAATATCGAGTATCTTTGGAAATGTTTTCCCTCAAACATCTTGACAATGTTGGGTTTACTCTGAGGGCTCTGTGCCACCACAAAGTCTTCCACAGAAGCATGTCTTAGTGCTGCCATTTGGGATTTTACCAGGGGCTTTGGCCTTCCATTCCTGAATCTTACATTCTCTCCTCTTCCTTTTGACTCTGCAATCTTTTCATGTGTAAGTTACATTTTTTATCTCCTTTTTATTGTTTTCAAGTAAGTAGCATCTGTAAATCAGTATTCCAGGGAGGATGCTTAACTTCAATCCATGCTTCAAAATAGAGAAAGTGACATGTCTTTTTTCCTTACAGAATCACAAAAGCCCTTCCTGCACATTTTGATCTCTTATGCTGGTCCCTGACAAATCCTTTAATTTAAAAATTCTAAATGGCTACAGTAAAAACTTGGGGTGACAGAAAAACCACAAGAAAAATTACCCATCTAGGAGACGAAGACTCATTTCACAGACAGATTAGGACAACTGCTGAACGAATAGTGTTTTTTGGTGGGGAAAGGTTGTAAGACACTCCTTGAGAATCTCTGACACCTGAGAGCTATGTGCATGAGGACGCGTAACTCTCTGCCATTAGCCAAACAACAAGCTACATAAGCAATGGGCAAAGACAAGCCTAGCAATAGTACGGGATTTTGACTGAAGCCCAAGCAGTGCCTCAGAACTACTTACAGAGAATAACTACGTACAACTAAAAGTCTGTAAAACATTATAAATTCTCTTATCGAAGTCTATTTTCATGATAAACCCTTGAAAGGAAATATTCATTAGAATTCTCTTTGTGAAACAAAAGGCAAATTTCAGTAAGATGTTGTATCACTTTTGGGCCTCTCTGGCCAACTGACTGAACAGCTGGAAAGTTTTCTGAACTTTTCTACAAATTTTCCTGTGCAGGACAATAATGTTTATTTAGTCCATAAGGCTGGAAGGACAAATAACCCAGAATATGAAACTTAGGTTCAAAAATGATCTTAGCATTACAAATCATCTTAACTAAGTGTTAGTGTAAATATTGAACATTTATCACAGAGGGAGCTCTTTTCCCTAATGTCAGGTAACATTCCTCTCTGACCTACATGAAGGTTTTTTGATCAAACATCAAACGGAAGAGTGATATCACAGAAAATCGTAGCGTAGGGCACTTACAGAATTGATCTCTCCACTGAAACAATCATAAATTCCCAACTTTTTTGGAACCCTGGAATCTAATCTGAAATTTACAGCAACCAGGGTACTACATAAAGAAGAAAATGGCAGCTGAAATTCAGCGGGAAGAGAGTTGTGGCATTTTCACACACTTGATTACAATTTCCCATTCCCTAGTGTGAAAGCCTTGGTGGCAGCTGTGGAAACAGTACCTGATGTGGTTTGACAGTGCCAGGAGGTTAATACAGACCTTGTTCTTAAAACACTGTGGTTGTGCATTTTGACCTGTCTGGTGGTTTTCTGAGGAACTACTCAGAGGTTAACTTTGTTTTGCCCATCCTCTCCCTTCACTCTGGAAAGGCTTTCCAGCAAGTAGCATCTGTTGAAAGATTTAAAGACACACATACTCCATGTCCACCAGGGGCAAAAGACAGTAAATGAGATAAGCAGCATGCAGAAGCCAAAAGCCCAGGAAAATGAAGTTTACTGGAGGATTAAGGGCTCAGAAGGGCCATCACATACTCTGGCAACACACCTGCCTGTACTGGGTGTGCGCTCAAAAAGACTGGAGAGGGCCCTAGGCTTCCACTTCCGGTGGATGTGTAGGCTCTGTGTAAGCAGGAGGTAAAGACTGAGACAAAGTCATAGATGGCCCGGTTTAGTGTTGAAGGAGTGCCCCATCTCAGAGCCAAGCTGCCAAGACTGGAAGAGTACTATTTTTTTTTTTCCTTTTTGGCTCCAGTCATTGAAGGGAATTGTTGTCAGGTCACTGGCTAACCACTGACATAACAGAACAGAGATTTTAGTGATCACACACAACAAAGAATACGACTTTACAAACGAAGTTTGGAAACATTCTAAACAAATGGATAATTGAAGCCGTCAAAAATCAACAACAGCAAATCCTGAGGAAAGAAGAGAATTTGATTTCCAGAGTTACCTCTTTATAATATTCATAATGTTCAGCTTTGATTAAAAAATTAGAAGGTATTAAAAAAAAAAAAGAATCAGGAAAGTATGGTCCATTCAAAGGAAAAAAATAAATAGAAACCATCCCGGAGGGAGCCCAGACATTAGACCCACTAGACAAATTATTTAAATAAATTGTCCAGAGGTAAGATGGGAAGGCAGAGAGAGTTAGAAGCTGGTTGAATGTTCATGGGGAGTCAGGGGCGGAGGGGACGAGTGTGCTGTCGCAGAATGGGGTGAGCAGTTGGGGTCTCATAGCAATGTATGCAAAAAAAAATTGTATGGGAGACTAACTTCAAATGTAAACTTCATTTAATTACAACAATTAAAAATATATAAATAATAATAATAATCAAAAAAATAATAAAATAAATTGTCATAAATATGTTCTAAGAGCTAAGGGAGGCTACAGACCAAGGACTAAAGGAAACCAGGAAAACGATGTAAGAATGAAATGAGAATAGAAACACAGAAATTACCAAAAATGACTCAAGAATAAATATAATGTTTGAACAAACCTATAACAAGTGATCAAATCGGCAATCAAAACCCTTTCAGCAAAGAAAAGTCCAGGTCCTGAGAGCGTCACTGGTGAATTCTACCAAACATTTAAGAAAAAATTAACACCTATCCTTCTCAAACTCTTCCAAAGAATGGAAGAGAGGGGACATGTCCGAACTCATTCTATGAGGCCATTATTGCCCTGATAACAAAACTAAACAAAGACAACACAAGAAACAAAACAAAACAAACAAAAAAACCCTATAGACCACTATCTTTTATGAATATAGATGCAAAAATCCTCAACAACATACTAGTAAAGCAAATCCAGTAGCATATTAAAAGTATTATACTCCATGGCCAAATGAAATGTATCCCAGATACATGCTTGCATGAGGCTTCTAAGCATAGGTGGTCCTTGCACCTGCTGTAACATGGGGGAAGCATAGCTCCTGGAAGTCTGTATGAATTGCATGCCAACTGCTGCTGCTGGAACTCCTGCTAAGAGAAAAGCTTGATGCTGCTTGGAACAAAGTATTTTCTGTTTCTGTAACCTTCCAGCTTATCTAGTGCCAAGTGTAGCCTATAATATTCTTGTGAGTCTCAATGTTACTCGAACCTAAAGACCCCTAGTGAATGTTGTTCCTGTATAAAAGCAATGCTGGAGAGGCAAATGTATGGAGATTAATTTCAAGTGTAATAATAGCCTATAAAAAGTGTTAATATCTATTGTGTGCTTCCTATGTGCTGGCATTGTTCTAAGCAGTTTACATAAATTAATTCAAAGTAATTCCATGATGTGAGTGCTACTATTATTTCTATCTTATAGATGAGGAAATGAAGGTGCTGAAGTTTGATGCCTTGCTCAAGGCCACACAGCTAGTAAATGGCAGAGCTGGAATTTGAACCAAGGCTGTCTGGCTCAAACATCTGGGCTTCTATACATTACACAATGCTGCTTCTCAATATTACATTTCCAATGTGTGATTATTTTCAGATATTAAATAGTTGGTGAAATTATAGTAATATTGTTTATTGGTACAATGTTTAAAATTTTAAAAATTATTCAACTAACTCTGCTGTTGGAAAGTATGCTCTTATTTTTTGTAATGTATATTGGTATTAAGAGTAATCGGTGTATCATACTTGCCATGGTATTTTGTTGGGATGGTGGTTTGAAAACGCTTATACTATATCAGTTCCCAAGTAGCACTTTTTTTTTCTTGGAATAACAAATAGAAATGCTCAGTCATCTTTATAGCCCCCAAACCATTTAAAGACACTTAGATTGAGGCTATCTTCTAACAAAACTTTTTTAAATCTTAAAAGCTGAATCTCAATAAACAAACCCATAAGGCAAAGCAAAAATTATAAACAAATCATATTATAGTTACTAAGACATGGCAATGCATAACATTTACTTCATCTTTAAAATATATGACAGTGTAAATACAATCTTGATTAACCAAACTTTTTTCTGATCCTGAAATAAAAGTATTATATTTTTTGGCTTTGCAATATAAATCAGGATTTGGTACCCTGACTCTGGAGTTCTTTTTCAAACCTTCGTTAGTTTTAAAGTGTTCAGCCAAACTATTTGGAAATTAGGTCAGTGTAGGCAATGTCTAAGGACATTATGTACATGTATTGGCAGATAAAATTAAAAGCATAAAATAAAAAGACAAACATATTTGCGATTTTTCTATCTTATGGGTGCCAGTTGCATCTCTAGACTGATCTAACAGTGGTAGATAGACACTATAGCAAAAAAAACCAACCCAAACCCGTTGCCATCAAGTCATTTCCGACTAGGAAATGCTTAAATACATTTTTTTTTTTTTTTCAGCAAAAATACATTGAATAATTCAGTATGCTTTTATGATCCAATATAAACCTCTCTTGCCCATTGCCGTCTGGTCGATTCTGACTTAAAGCAACACTGTAGGATGGAGTAGAACTATCTCATAGGGTTTCCAAGGCTGTAAATCTTTAAAGCTGACTGCTGCATCTTTCTCCCACGGAGCAGCTGGCGGGTTCAAACTGCCCAGCTTTCTGTTAGTAGCCCATCACTTAACCACTGTGCTACCAGGGCTCCTTAAACCTCTCTTGAGGACCTAAATTTATCTCAAGAATTGCTTAAAGCATTGTTTTATTTCTGAACAGATTTTTAGAAGAACGGCCTCTGCTGAATGGCATTCTCCCTTTTCAAATGCATTCAAAAATGTTAAACAGCCAGCCAAGCTTAATAGGCAAATTAAATCAGGGGCTTTGTTGAAGCTGGTCAGAATGGAGTTGCATCTCCAAATTAAAATTGTAAAGCTTATACATAATTAAATTGAACATGGTGGCTCCTCCTTTGAATATGAAGAGTTATTCCATTGGGCCACTGATATGATTCACACAATAAATTTGTCCTTTGCCAACTCTCCATTAGAATATGATAACAGAAAGGGCGACTTAAGTTGAAAGGGGGAAAAATCAAAATTTAACACCACTGAGAGGATCAGACATGAAATGAAATATGACATTTACTCAGTAATAATCTTGTCCCGTCAAAAAGCATTTTCAAAGCTAATTACTTTCTCCTAAAACAGATACTCTAGGCCAAAACATTTTGTATGATTTTCAATGTAAAGAATCACGAACACAACACCAATTTATAGGGCTACTCAGAATGCCTTTTACTTTTATTTGAAATAATCTGTTATAAAAATATACGTTAGTCATATTAATGATTAGAAACTGTTCAACCAGGTTGACTTAAAGGCAAATCCTTAGTGAAAGTATCAATTCCCCAAAATTACAACAGCCCAAGTACTATTTACACAGATTCAGAAAAGCTAGTTTATTCTTTCCCAAGCAGCATTAGCAGAAGTGGGCTGAGTTTGGCATGGTTCTTTCAAAATCAATGTTTCATCCTTTGCTTTCTCTTTTCTCCAGCATTAATCAGGGCACTAAGGTTTGCCTTCTCCATAGACATCTATGTACTGATATCCAATATGACATCTTGACTGTGCCAGAAGAACTCTGAGTTGAGAGTAAAAAAGAAGCAGTCTCCACCGTAGATCTTAAACTCACCCTTTGCATGATTTTAGGCAAGGGCAAACTAAGCTGTGTGAAGTTAAAAGCCCAACTGGCATGAGTTTTCCAGCCTATACAAGGACTTCCAGTTCAATGACCTTTCCACATTTTTACTATTTCTCAACCTCTTCGGATCTTTACTATTCTACCATTTTAACCCCTCTATTAGCAATACTAAACATTTCTTCGATTGCTTTTCTTTCTGCTAGAGACATCTGGTAGAAGAGAATTATCCATGTCCCCAGCATGAATGCACTGGTGACTCTATATTACTTGTAGAAAATTCTCTCATTGGGCAAATGTGTTTCTAGATAAATTGACGGCCACCAACCTGAAGCTGACATACAATCCTTCTTTATGTTCTTGGTCAATTTTTGCTTCCATTACTATCCAAAAACTATTTCGAACTTTCATGCTCCTCAAACCTCTGACACCTGATATTCTCACTTGTTTGGCAGATAACCTCCATAAAACAAACATAAAATGAATAAGCAAGCAAGAAAACAACAGCAACGCAATAAAACAGAAACAAAGGTAGAAGCAGCAGAATGAAACTGCCTCAACTTCTGTCCTTCATTCTTATCCATTTCTATCAAAATGGAACAGTTTTCTCGGTTTCTCTTTTCTAGAGAGAAAAACAACCTAACTATGTTCTATTCTTGCTCTGTCTTCTTAGATATTTTATACAATTAATAATTCTCTATTCCTAATACATCTTCTGATGCAGAAGGTTAAGTGCTTGACTGTTAGCCAAAAGGCTGGCAGTTCAAACCCACCCAAAGGCACCTTGGAAGGCAAGCCCAGCGATCTGTTTCTGAAAGGTCACAGCCTGGAAAGCCCTATAGAGCAGTTCTACTCTGCACACATGGGGTCACTATGAGTCCAAACGGACACACCTGCAACTAAAAACATCTTCATTCTATTTCTTTCTACTGACTTTTTCACTGTAGTATTTAAATGTTCATAAAACCCTATCTTAAAACACAGCTAGACTTCTTGAAAGGTTATCTATACTCCCTGACGCAATTTTCCTCACTGCTATACTTCCCAAGCAATCTGACTCCTACTTCCACTGATACCATAAATAAGTTTTGCATTTTTATCTAACATATATAATATTATACATGTATTACATGGTATATTAAATATTTTAATGAGTAATTAAATATGCTTATATTTAACACAAATATGCCACATATAAAATATTAAATATTATGTATAATAGATGGTATATTATATAATATATATTAAATATATAATATATTAAGTCATTTCATATGTAACCTTGCATATCTGGTTTCTTTCATTCAGATGACATTTATAAGATTAATTTAATCTCATTCTTATATAGTATTTTGTGGTGTAAAAATATCATAGTTTAGATAGGTTCCGGCAAGATGGCGCTCTAGGCAGAAACACCACGCCGTCCCTCCACAACAAAGATCCGAAAAACTAAGCCAAACAGAGAATCAACAATCCTGAAACCCTAGAACATC
>NW_004444099.1:4614820-4627218 GCF_000243295.1 Trichechus manatus latirostris | reverse complement strand
ATGTGTGTTACTGTTACATGAGAAACTATCTGTTCTGTAAGCCTTCACCTGAAGTACAATAAAATATTTAAAAAAAAAAAAAAAATCATAGTTTATCCAATCTACTTTTGATGGACTTTTGGGTAGTTACGGGCTGTTAGGAATAGCAATTTTTGAATATTCTGGTATGCATCCTTTGATAAACGAATATATAGAGTTTACACTAAAGAGTGCAATTGTGGAATCATAGAAAACGCATACGTTCAGTTTTAATGGATACTTCCAGAGATTTCTAAAGTGCTTCTACAAATGTATACTGCCATCAGCAACATGTAAGAGTTCCAACTGCTACACATCCTCACCCAGATATTTTTTTATATATTTCATTTTAGCCATTTCAGTAGGTGTGTAGTGATACTTGGAGCCCTGGTGGTGCAGTGGTTAAGAGCTCAGCTGCTAACCAAAAGGTCAGAGGTTTCAATCCACCAGCTGCTGCTTGGGAACCCTACGGGTCAGTTCTGCTCTGTCCTATAGGGTCACTATGAGTAGAAATCGACTCAATGGCAACTTTTTTTTTTTTTAATGGATATTGGTATTATACTGAGGTTTTTTTAATTAGCATTTTATTGTTAATTAATGATGTTGAGCACATTTTCCTATGTTTTATTGACCCATATCTAGAGACCTTGCAAATTTTTCTTATTAATAATTCTTATAAATTTTTGTAGATTTTTTTGGTTTTTCTATATACATGATCATATCTGTGAATTTGCATTTCTTTTGTCTTTTTTGCATTATTACACTGAACAGAACCTCCAGTATAGAAGTAGTGATAGCAGGGGATTCATTCAAACCCTAACCTAGATAAAATGCTTTCAATACATTATTGTTGATCTTTTAGTTAACTCATGAATTGCAGTTTTAAATTTTCTGGTGAGAATTTTCTAATTTCCTTTTTATTATTGATTTCTGACCTAATACCGTCATTGTGATTAGAGAACAAGCTGTGAACGATTTCAAACACATATTATTTTGAAATGACCCAACATATGGTCAAATTTGGTATGTTCAAAGTATAATAGAAAGAAATGCGAATTTTATTATTAGTGTCCTGTTTATGCCAACTGGTTTATTGAACTGTATCTCAGTCAATCCTTTCCCCACCCCAGGTACCAGTCAACCACTGGTCTGCTTTGTTATCACCATTAGATGTACTTTTTCTAGAGTTGCGTGTAAATGGAATCCCACACTATATAATATTTTGTATTTGGCTTCTTTCACTCGGCATTATACACAGAAGCTTCATTCATGTGGCTGCAGGTATCAGTAGTTCATTCATTTTTATTGTTGAGGTGTATTACATTTCATGTACATATCATAATTTGTTTACACATTCACTTCTTGACCAACATTTGGTTTGTTTCTAGTCTTCTACTGTTATGAATAAAACTGCTATGAGCATTCCTGTACAACTACTTTATTATATATGTTTTTATTTCTCTTGGGTAAATACCTAGGAATAAAACTGCAGTGTTGCATTTAAGTATATGTTTAACTTTATGAAAACCTAGCACAGTGTTTGCCGAAGTTGTTTTATCAATTTAAATTCCCACCAGCGATGCGTGAGAACTCCAGGTGCTCCACATCTCAGCCATCCTTGGTATTTTTCAGTCTTTTTAAATTGCAGACATTCTGGTGATTGTGTATTGGAATGTCACTGTGATTTTAAGTTGCCTGATGACTAAGTATTGAGGATATTTTAGGGTACTTATTGACCGTTCATATATCTTCTTTAATAAAGTGTCTGTTTAAATATTTTGCCCTACTCTTTCGCTATTTATTTTTTATTCTTTTAAGTACTCTTTATGTATTATGAGGAGTCCTGGTGCAGGGTTAAGGCAGTCGACAGCTAACCGAAAGGTCAGTAGTTCAAATCCATCAGCCGCTTGGAGGGAGAAAGATGTGGCAGTCTGCTTCCATAGAGATGTACAGCCTTGGAAACCCTACGATGCAGTTCTACTCTGTCCTATACGGTCGTTATGAGTTGGAATTGATTCGATGGCACTGGATTTTTGGTTTATATATTCTGGATACAGCTAATTTGTCAGGTATATTTCTTGCAAATATTTTATTTTAGTCTGTGAATTTTCTTCTCATTTCCTTAACTGAGTCTTTAAAAACAAATAGGTTTATGAATTTGATGAAATCAAATTTCTCAGTATTATTCCTTTTATGGTTATCAATTTTAATGTCCTAGCTTAAAAAAAAAAAACAACTTTGCCTACCCCAAGGTTGCAAGGATTTTCATCAGATGTTTTCTGCCTTAGATTTAAGTTTACGATCCACTTTGCATTACTTTGTTTATGGGGCGATGTACAGATTTTTTTTTTTTTTCATATAGATATCCAGTTTTTCAAGCATCATTTATTGAAAAGACTCTTCTTACCCTTTCAATTATCTTGGAACCTCTGGCAAAAATCAATTGATCATATATGTGTGGGTCTGTCTCTGGACTCTATTCTGTTCCATTTATCCATGTCTATCTTTACACCAATACAATACTAAGCTGATTATTGTAACTTTATATTAAGCTTCAAAATAAAATATGTTAAGTGCAAATTTGGTCTTTTTTTAACAATTGATTTGGCTACTTTAGGCCATTTCTATTTTCATATAATTTATAGAATCAGCTTGTAAGATACTGCAAAAATGCCTGCTGGGATATCGATTGGAATGAATAGATCAATTAAGGGAGAAATGACATGCTAACAATCTTAATTTTTCTGTAATGGGTTGAATAATGTCCCCTCAAAATTGATGTCCACTAGAACTGCATAATTTGACTTTGTTTGGAAATAAGAGCTTTTGATATGTTATTAAGATAAGGATCAAGACAAAATCATATGGGATTAGAAAAAAAAACAAAAACCCATTGCCACTGAGAGTAGGCCCAAAATCCAATGAGTGTCCTTATAAGAGAAAGAAAATAACACACAAAGACACAGAGAACTACATGGGCAGACAGAGGCAGAAATTGGTGTAATACATCTATAAGTCAAGGATGGCCAAGGGTTGCAGGCAGACACTAGAATCTAGAAGGGAAGCATGGAACAGATCTTCCTCTAGAGCCTCTAGAAAGATCGAATTCTGCTGACCCCTTGATTTTGGACTTCTAGCCTACAAAACTGTAAGAGAATAAATTTATTTTGTTTTAAGCCCATCACTCTTATAGTAATTTGTTATCAGCAGCCCTAGGTAATCAATATGTCTTTCAAGCTATGAACACAGTATAAGACCAGTTGCCATCAAGTTGATTCTGACTCATGGTGACCCCACGTATGTCAGAGTAGAATTGTTCTCATTAGGGTTTTCAATGGCTGATTTTTTGGATGTAGATTGCCAGGCCTTTCTTCTGAGGTGTCTCTGGTGGACTCAAACTTCCAGACTTCCTGATTCCAAATGTACTATAAAGCTACATAATCAAAATAGTCTGATGCTGATATAATGACAGACATATAGACCAATGGAATGGAATTGAGAGTCCAGAAATAAACCCATACATCTATGGTCAATTAATTTTCGACAAGGGTGCTAAGTCCATTCAATGGGGAAAGAATATTCTCTTCAATAAATCGTGCTGAGACAACTGGATTTGCACATACAAAAGAAGGAAGCTGAGCCCATACCTCACACCATATGTGAAAATTAACTCAGAATGATTCAATGACCTAAATGTATGAAATCAAACTCGTAGAAAAAAAAATAGGGTTTATGCTTTGGAACCTGGATTTTGACAATGAATTCTTAGATATGACACCAAAAGCACAAGCAACAAAAGACAAAACAGATAAATCAGACTTGATTAAAATTAAAACTTTTGTGCATCAAAGGAATTTAGGGAGACTCTAAGTAGCATTTACTTTGGCCTAGTTTAGTACAACTACTAAGCTGTGAACCTTCTGGTTATCTTCTCTACCTCTATTATGGATTGAATTGTATCTCCCAAAAATATGTGTCAGTTTGGCTAGGCAATGAGTCCCAGTATTGTGTGGCTGTCCACCATTTTGTCATCTGATATGATTATTCTATGTGTTATAAATCTTAACCTCTATGATGTTTATGAGGCAGGATTATAGGCAGTTATGTTAATAAGGCAGGACTCAATCCACAGGATTAGGCTGTATCTTGACTCAATCTCCTTTGAGATATAAGAAGGAAGCACGCAGAGAGGAGAGGGACCTCATATCATCAAGCAAGAAGAGCCAGGAGCAGAGTGTGTCATTTGGATCCAGGGTCCCTGTGCTGAGAAACTCCTAGACCAGGAGAAGATTGTTGACAAGGACCTTCCCCCAGAAGTGACAGAGAAAGCAAGAGCTGGTGCTCTGAATTTGGACTTCTAGCCTCCTAAACTGTGAGAGAAGAAACTTCTGGTTGTTAAAGTCATCTACTTGTGGTATTTCTGTTATAGCAGCACTAGATAACTAAGACAACATCCATCCTTAGAAAAACAAAACATCAGTGTGATGGGTTTCTTTAGATATTTTTAGATTAAAAAATTAGATATTTTGTGAGGAAAATAGAATATACAGAAGCAAGGGGTACATAAATAAAGTTTAAATTATTACTTACACACAGGATGTGCTTTTCTGATTTTAAGTAAAATGTCAGCTTCCCTGTTTTTTTCAAATATGTCTGAAATTCTTCTTCACATTGAAAATTTTCTTTGTGACCCAGCTTTTTCAGAGAGTTTGAAGATTTGATCATGTTTTAGCATGACCCAATAGAATATTGTACTGGATTCTATTACTAAATTAAAAACAGAATTTCACAATTATCTCTTAAGTAAGAAAGAGCTAAACTAAAAATCTGACTAGATTTAGACAACTGCAACAACAAAAACTACAATAAATTTACCAGTTGTCTAAGCCCTTTTGAGATTTTTTCAGTATTTTATGTTTCCCATAGTCTCATTTAACTGATGGCTTTGGGTGCCACACCGTTTTCTGCTATGGCCTCTGACATTTGACAATTATATACTCTGTCAATTTTTAAAGTCTAGGATAAAAAGCAGCAGCATTAACTCATACTATTATTACTTTATCAACATACTGGAAGAAAAGGGTAACAGGTAACAAGACAGAACAGTGCTTTGGAAATTATTCCAGGAGAAGCCTGGAGCAACAAAACGTTGTTATCTCAGATGTGAGGCATAGAATATGTCAGGTGTAAAAAATGCACCCTGAGGAAAACAATTAAAATGTCTTTAAAAAGCCTGTCTTCTATTTATTTGAGACTCACAAACTTTGTAGCTGAGCGAATATCAAAGGTTGGAAGTGTCTGCAAAGGGGAAATACTAAAACGTTCTGCTCCTGAGTTTATTCTCTTTTCATATCAGAAATCTCATCTTGCCTAGAGTGTCTGATAAAACACAAAACAATCTTCAGGAGTCTTTCTGTAGATAAGCACTGCTGTCTCCTACTCAAGGGGATGGGGTTCAAACACATTTCAGAGCAGCTGGCTATTGCCCTCACAGCTGCTGGGAACACAGGAAACTTCATTGGCAGCAGGCCCCAAGCCAGAGGCTTCTAAACTAACACCCCTGCCTGCCCCCAGCAGTGAATTCAGGAGGTGGTAGAAACATGAAGCTATGTGTGGTTTTTAATCACTGTGATTTTGTCTTGGTGTGAATTTAAAAAATAAACTCATAGGGTTAGGTGGGTGACTAACCCTCATAGGGTTAAGCACGTATAGGGAATGGGGAGGAAAGAAGTAGTGCTCAGTGATTAAGGATATGGACTCTGCAGGCAAACTACACAAATCCAAACTAAATCTTTCTCTAAGTCTCAGTTTTCTTTTTTTTTTTTTTATATTTTATTGTACTTCAGGTGAAGGCTTACAGAACAAATAGTTTCTCATGAAACAGTAGTACACATGTTGTTTTATGACATCGGTTAACAACCCCACAACATATTAACCCTCTAAATTCTCAACCTTTATTTTTTTTTTTTTTGGTGAAAATACACATAGCCAAAGTTACACCGTTCCAAAATTTCTACATACACAGTTCAGTGACATTGACTACGCTCTTCCAATTGTGCTGTTATTCTCACTTAAGATGAAGGCTTACAGAACAAAATAGTTTCTCATTTAACAGTTACTACAAATGTTGCCCTATTGCAATGGTTAACAATCTCACAACACATCAACACTATCCTTACTCAACCTTGTGTTCCCTATCACCAGCTTCCTTGTCCCCTTCTGCCTTCTGGCCCTTATCACTGGACTCCTGTACCTCGTTAGTCTCATTTGGTTTTACGGGGCTGTCCACTCCCAGGCTGAACAGTGAACCTCGGAGGTAACTTCACCACTGAGCTAAAAGGGTGTCTGGGGGCCATACTCTCGAGGTTTCTCCAGTCTCCTTTAGGTCAGTAAATCTGGTCTTTTTTTTTTGTGAGTTAGAATTATGCTCTACATCCTTCTCCAGCTCTGTCCAGAACCCTCTGTTGTGATCCTGGTCAGAGCAGTCAGTGGTGGTAGCCGGGCATCATCTAGCTGTACTGGACTCAGTCCAGTGGAGGCCTTGGTAGCTGTGGACAATTAGTCCTTTGGACTACTCTTTTCCCTGTATGCTGTTCTCTTCATTCTCCCTTGCTCCCAAAGGGATGAGACCAGTGGAGTATCTTAAATGGCTGCTCACAGGCTTTTAAGACCCCAGACACTACTCACCAAGGTAGAATGTAGAGCATGGTCTTTATAAGCTGTGTCATGCCAATTGAGCTAGATGTTCCCCGAGACCATGGTCCCCAGAGCCCTCTGCCCAGCAATTCAGTCCCTCAGGGAGTTTGGATGTGTCTATGGGGAAGTCTCAGTTGTCTTGACTGTAAAAATGGACAAACAACTTCAGCTACCTAATAGGATCACTGCAAGGACAAACTGTGATAACTCAGATTAAGCACATAGCACAGTGCCTTATATACACACTGTTTTTCTATCATTACTATGATTATTAAGATTTTGAAAATAAAAACTTTCCCAAAAGTTTACTGCAAAAGGTGAAAGAGTGAGAGAAAATGAAGTCATAATAACAGCTTACATTTCATAAACTTGTGTCTTGGCCATATTCTTACAATATTATTCATAATCCAAATAACAACCCTGTAACATAGATATTTTTTTTTTCCATTTAACAGATGAGGTGTTACACTAAGCAAGGGGCAAAGTCCCACCTTTGTTGCTAACTGTGTGGCAAGGATCAGCATGAATGCACTGCCCATAATGTGGACATAGATCCAGTCCTCACCTTCCCACTTCTCCATCTTCGTTGCCAGCTGCCCAGGTGTCACACTGTCTCTTTGACCCAACCACCCTAAGCTCACTAGTTAGAAGGACACCTTCCTACAGACTGCCAAATAGGCAGATGGCAGCCCTTGATGGCTCTTACTATCACTGTGAGTTCATTAATTCACTGGAAAGACTCACAGAATCTCACAGAGAGTATACCATACTTATGGCTACAGATTCATTATAATCAAAAAGGATGTAAATGAAGAAACATATAGAGTTAGATCTGGGAGGTGTCACAGAGCAAAGCTTCTATGTCCCAAAGAGGGGCACACTAATCTCTCCTGTGCATGGTCACCAACCAGGAAGCTTGTCTGAGCTTTAGGGTTTCAGGCTTTTATTGGCCTCCCCATGTGAACATTATAGATTACACCATGCCTCCTGAGGCTTAGTCAACATCTGGCCCCCAGGTGGTCCCTTTTGGTCTGCTTAGCCCCTACTCACTAGCTTTAGGTGTGATTTGACTCAGAAGAACCTACAACAAAAGATAAATTGCTTTCAGCAAAGTGAGTCCACACCTAGCATGTATCTGAAAGCAATTGCTCAGAGATTTTCAGTGCTTTGTTCAAGGTCACAAAGGGAATAAGAGGCAAAACTGAGACCAAGCCCAAATCTATATGACTCCAAAGCACTTGCTCTCACAACCTCCTTATGTTGCCACTCTTTGAAGAAAATGAATGTTTTGTTATTCAGTGAAAAATTCTTCTCTCTGTTGGAATTGTTTTGCTCTGGCTGAGATCTCCCAACACACCCTTCCTACTCTACCTCCACGTATTTTGCACTGAGATGTTCCTCCTCTTTAGTTGGGAGTCATTTTTTTTTCCTAATCCCAGAATATTAACTCTGTTGATAATCTCCCTTGGTTTCCTCAAGTGTCTCTCCCCAGCCTACCTCTTCTCTTCCAGAAACACATTTCGAATGTAATTGCACAATTACCCTCCTACTGCATCTTAATTACACATTTTCAGGAAAAAGATTGACTTTTGTGCTAAAGGCTGTTTGAATTTCCGGGCAAATCTCAACATTAGTAGACCCCAATTTTTGAGTGTTTATTACACAGCTAACAAAGGGCTAAGTGCAGTGTTGTCTGTGTGTTTCCCACCTCTGATGCCCAGGACTTTGTCTTCTCTTTTTAGTCTCATGCATGTTCATCTTCAAAATCTATGGCTCCGAGAAATGCAGTAATGTAGTGACAACAACATAGCAGTTACAATGAAAGAAGAGGGTTGTCCTCTAAGTCAAAGCTTTTAACCTACAGGTCCAGATACATTGGTCCATTTCAGTTATTTGCGACATGTGTCACAGAGGCCATAATTTGGTGGTAATAATAGTTCTAATACTGAAGTTGACAAATTATTTACTTTTTTATATAAAGTCGAGTGGATTTAAGGTTACCCAACTAATTATATCTTTTCACTCACGTGCATTTTGATATACTTCCTGGAGTAGAAAGAAATGGGTAGAGCTAAAGCTAATTTTCTAGTAAGCAAGCTAGAAGCCCATTTTATTGATAACTATATTAGGTGACATGGGTTTGCTCATGGCAATATGTTCTGCATGTGAATGCGTGTCATGGCAGAAAGACAAAAACAAAAATAAAAAGTTCGAGCTCTTCTCCTCTAGGAACCAGAGATTATGAACTAAACAGGTTATTCCTCCTTCAAAGATCTTCCCCACAGCATCAATATAAAAAAATAACATGGCTATTATTTATTATATTATTATTATATGACAAAGAAGACTAGGAGAATGGAAAGAGGTGAAGGCACAAATGTGGCATTGTGGGACAAAGGCAAGCTCACTTAGGAGTCAGAGATCTTGGACACCAGGAGGTCAAGAGTTTTCACCTTAGGTAACCATTGATTGAGGACAATAACAGAGGGACATTCGTCATAGGGAGCTAAGGGACTTGTTACGCAGAGAATGGGGCTTAATAGTGTAGAGCTGGAGCTCTCACAGCCTAATAGGACCAAAGCAGTGAATACCCTGTGAACACTCAAATAAGCAGATGATGTTGCAAGAGGTGCACAAACCAGTAAAATTTTGTTTTATCATTGTTAATATAATATTATCTGTACCCTTAGGTTGTTAAGGCCTAAAAAAATTTAGATTAAAAAAAAAAGCTAATGTTTTATCCTAAGAAGATAACTCTGAACAGATCTTCACTCCTTGGAAATATCTATTATCACTCAAAGGAAGACTAAATAATTTATTTTGCAATGAGATAACGGAAGACATTTTCCTAGGTTCCTTTTACTTTTTTGAATTCTCAGGGATGAATCTACCAGTGCCATGAAGATAATTTTTACTAAACTGAATTTGTATTTTCTTCATTTTATGGTACCACTTATATTTTATTTTTTAAAGTAGTTTTGGGTTTACATTGAGCAGATAGTACAGAGAGTTCACATATACCTCCTCTCTCCCTAATCACAGTTTCCCCTATTATTAATATCTTGCATTTGTGTGGTTTGTTACAATTGATGAAACCATAATACTACAGTATTATTAACTAAAGCCCATAGTTTAAATTAGGCTTCACACTTCTTGTTGTACAGTTCTGTGGGTTTTGATAAATGCATAATGTCACGTATCCACCATTACAGTAACATACAGAATAGTCTCGCTGCCCTAAAAATCCCTTGTGCTCCTTCTATTTACCCCCCTCCTTTCATCCCCTGGTAACCACTGATCATTTTACTGTCTCTATAGTTTTGCCTCTATGAGTTGGAATCTCCCAGATGGCAGTGGGTTTGGCTGTTTTTTTGTTTTTATAGCTTTGCTTTTTCCACAATGTCTGATAGTTGGAATCACAGCAGTATGTACCATTTTCAGACTGGGTTATTTCACTTAGCAATGTGCATGAGGAACCTGTACATAGACCAAGAGGCAGTTGTTTGAACAGAACAAGAGGATACTGCGTGGTTTAAAGTCAGGAAAGGTGTGCATCAGGGTTGTATCCTTTCACCATACTTATTCAATCTGTATGCTGAGCAAATAATCCGAGAAGCTGGACTAAATGAAGAAGAACGGGGCATCAGGATTGGAGGAAGACTCATTAACAACATGTGTTATGCAGATGACACAATCTTCCTTGCTAAAAGTGAAGAGGACTTGAAGCACTTACTGATGGAGATCAAGGACTACAGCCTTCAGTATGGATTACACCTCAGCATAAAGAAAACAAAAGTCCTCGCAACTAGACCGATAAGCAACATCATGATAAACGGAGAAAAGACTGAACTTGTCAAGGATTTAATTTTACTTGGATCCACAATCAACACCCATGGATGCAGCAATTAGGAAATCAGATGACATATTACATTGGGATAATCTGCTGCAAAAAGCAAACATGTCACTTTAAGGGCTAAGGTGTGCCTGACCCAAGCCATGGTGATTTCAATCGCCTCATATGCATGTGAAAGCTGGACAATGAATAAGGAAGACTGAAGAAGAACTGATGCCTTTGAATTGTGGTGTTGGCGAAGAATGTTGAATATACCATGGACTGCCAAAAGAATGAACAAATCTGTCTTGGAAGAAGCACGGTCTTAGAGGGAAGGATAGAGAGACTTCGTCTAACATACTTTGGACATGTTATCAGGAGGGAACAGTCCCTGGAGAGGGACATTATGCTTGTAAAGTAAAGGATCAGCAAAAGAAAGGAAGACATTCGATGAGATGGACTGACACAGTGGCTGCAACAATGGGCTCAAGTATACCAACAATTATGAGGATGGCGCAGGACCGGGCAGTGTTTCGTTCTGTTGCACATAGGGTTGCTATGAGTCAGAAACAACTCGATGGCACCTAACAACAACAACAACAATGTGCATTTAAGTTTCCTTCGTGTCTTTTGTGGCTTGACAACTCATTTCTTTTTTGTAACTGAATACTCTTTCATTACAGATGTACCAGTTTGTTTAGTCATTAACCTGTTGAAGGACATCTTGATTGCTTTAAATTTTTGATGATCATGAATAAACATGCTAAAATATTCATATGCAGATTTTTCTGTGGACATAAATTTTCAACTCATTTGGATAAACACCTGGGGACGTGCTTGCTAGATTATATGATAAGACTATGCTTAGCTTTTTAGAAACTGACAGACTGTCTTCCTGAAAGGCTGTACCATTTTATATTCCCACCAGTAATGGATTAGAGTTCCTGTTGCTCCGCATCCTCATCAGCATTTGGTGTTGTCATTGTTTTGGATTCAGGCCATTCCAGTAGTTGTGTAGTGATATCTCATTATTGTTTTAGTTTGTAATTCTCTAATGACATATATTATTGAGCATCTTTTCATATACTTATTTTTCATCTGCATATCTTAAGTGAAGTATCTGTTTAAATTTTTTCCCCATTTTTTTTTTTTTTTTACTGTACTTCAGGTGAAGCCTTACAGAACATATAGTTTCTCATGAAACAGTAGTACACATATAGTTTTATGACATTGGTTAACAACCCCACAACATGTCAACCCTCTCCATTCTCGACCTTTTATTTTTGGTGAAAATGTACACAGTCAAAGATAAACCATTTCAAAAATTTCTACATGCACAGTTCAGTGACATCGAATACGCTCTTCCAATTATGCTACTATTCAAACTTCCGATGAAGACTTACAGAACAAAATAGTTTCTCATTTAACAGTTAGTACACATGTTGCCCTATGACAATGGTCAACAATCTCACAACACATCAACACTATCCTTACTCAACCTTGGGTTCCCTATCACCAGTGTTCCTGTCCCCTTCTGCCTTCTGGCCGCTGTCCCTGGACTGCTGTACCTCATTAGTCCCATTTGCTTTTATGGGACTGTTAACTCCCCAGTTGAACTGTGAACATCGGAAATGACTTCACCACTGAGCTATGGTCTGGGGCCATACTCTCGGGTTTCTCCAGTCTCCTTTAGGCCAGTAAATCTGGTCTTTTTTTTGTGAGTTACAATTTTGTTCTACATCCTTCTCCAGCTCTGTCCAGAAACCTCTGTTGTGATCCTGGTCAGAGCAGTCAGTGGTGGTAGCTGGGCACCATCTAGCTATACTGGACTCAGTCCGGTGGAGGCCTTGGT
>NW_004444099.1:4606211-4607979 GCF_000243295.1 Trichechus manatus latirostris | reverse complement strand
TCCGTGGGAAGCAGAGGAGGCCAAGTGGGGGTAAAAAAGGGTGGGGGGTGGGAAAGCATATATCGCAAATTACCGGTTGTTCTGTCTCCCGCTGGAAGCTCTGTGAAGCTGCTTTCTCATACCCCCTGTTTGCTGGTCTCTGATAGGAGTCCAAGATGGCAGATCCGTGCTGCATTAGCTGGTAGGGGACCTCTGCATGAATCTCTCCTCGCTCTCCTTTCTCTGTCAGTTTTCTCACTCCATTTGCTGCTTGGCTGAGTTCTTCATCTCTTCATTTGATGTTTTAGGGTTTCAGGATTGTTGTTTTCTCTGTTCAGCTTAGTTTTTCGGATCTTTGCTGTGGAGGGATGGTGTGGTGCTTCTGCCTAGAGTGCCATTTTGCCGGAAGTCAAGCCCCATTTTTTAACTGAATTTTTTTTTTCTTATTGTTGAGTTTTCAGAGTTCTTAATATATTTTGGACACAAGTAGTTCATTAAAAAAGTGTTTTGAAAATATTTTCTCACAGTCTATAGCTTATCTTCTCATTATCTTAATAGTGATAATCATAACATAATTTGATGGGGTTGTGACTGGTATTGTGTTGAATATATAAATTAAGTTGGGAGGAACTGGTATTTTCAGTGTCCTCTCCATGAACTAGCCTTGCATACCTTGAATAAATCCTGGAGTATTTTTTTTATACATTGTTGGATTTGATTTGCTAACATTTAGTTGAGGATTTTGCATCAATTTATGAGAGATATTGGACTGTAGTTTTCCTTTTTTGTAATGTCTTTATCTGGGTTTGGTATCAGGATAACGTTAACATTACAGGATGAGTTAAGAAGTGTTCCCTCTTTTCTGTTCTCTAGAACAGATTGTAGAGACTTGGTATTATTTCTTCCTCGAATGTTTGGTGAACCATCTGGGCCTGGTGCTTTCTATTCTGGAAGGTTCTTAATTATTGTTTCAATTTCTTTAATAAATACAGTCATATTCAGGTTATCTATTTCTCTTTGTGTGAGTTTTGGTAGATTGTGTCTTTCAAAGAATTGGTCCATTTTATGTAAGTTATCAAATTTGGGGGTACAGAATTGTTTGTAATAGGAACAGAGATAAGTAGGTCATTACTGTGAGGTTTTATGCTTATCTGGCAGGTGTAGGTATCAGAGGCTTCAATTTCCTCTACTGTCCTTGTTTTTGTCTTTTCTGTTGTCTTTGGGTTTCCATTGAAATTCATTCTTAAATGGAGTCTGAGTCTTGCAGCTCTTTCATTTGTAATTCACTATTATTATCCTTGAACCTGGTGCTAGCTATAGTGGCAGGCTTTTGCTCCTGGACTTCTGCTGCTAGTAAGCTGTGATTCTATGCAGCCACCTCTGTCTCTGGTTTTCAAATCTGTGGTTTTCCCTGTGAACTCGCTTCACTGATGGATCTAAGAAGAGTTGGTGTTTTTCAGTTTGTTCTGCCTTTTTATCATTGTGAAGACAGGACTAATGACTTCCAAGTTCCTTTCGTCGGAGCAGAAAACGTAAGGTGATAATTACTCATTTTAAATCTAACAGTACATATTGGAAGTAAAACAGCAAAATCCAACAAGGTGCAACCCAATTTCTGCATCCTCAGTGCTCCATCCAACTCTGTGGTTCTCTTCAGGGGGTTGCATATATTAAGCACCTTTTAATTTTCTCATCATTCCTCCCTAACCTCTCTCTCTGGACCAAGCAGGTAAAAAGTCATTTTATAATTTTTAACTATTTTTTCCTTTTGGTTCAACAAAATGGCTTT
>NW_004444099.1:4600664-4605851 GCF_000243295.1 Trichechus manatus latirostris | reverse complement strand
GTACTGCTCAAGAGGTTCAAATCCGTATTCAATAATATTTAAATATTAAGAGTCTCAATTTCCTTAAATTAGCTCTTAAAGGAGCCCTGGTGGTACAGTGGTACAACACTTTGCTGCTAACCGAAAAGATCAGCGGTTTCAACCCACCAGCTGCTCCATGGGTGAAAGACGTGGCAGTCTGCTTCTATAAAGATTTATTTATGGCCTTGGAAACCCTAAAGGGCAGTTCTATTCTGTCCTACAGGATCACTATGAGTTGGAACTGACTAGACAACAGAGGGTTTGGTTTGGATCCCAGATTTGACGCAGTCAAATTGCACGTGTGTACTATACATTTCCAAAGACTGTAGTCAAATCATTCAGATATATACAAATCATCAAACCAAATTTATTCATGGAACACTATGATGGTTGTTTCTTTGACTTAACATTATGAAATGATATATATATCTAAAATCTCTTGATACCATCAGGCTAACTTGATTTCCCTTCTACTATCACTTGTGTCATTAGAATTATGCAGAATTTATTGGACGTATCTATGATTTCAATTAGCACACACTGAAGCATTCAAATCTCTGTATTCAGCCCTTGTATATCCTTTGGGTTCCATTCTCATATTTCTAATTATCTGTTGGACATCTACACATGGATGTTCTGCAAGAACCTCAAATGCAACCCAAACCTAAATCACCATCTAGGTAGATCAGCATACTGGTTAAGAGTAATTAAAAACACCCTCTAGAACCAAACAGCTTGTGTTCAAAACTCTTCTCTACCACTTATTAGCTTAGTGATTTGGGATAAGTTATTTAATTTGTCTTTGCCTCTGTTGTTTCATCCTAGAGTTGTCCTCCTATTTTTTAATGTACCCTCCAAACTGTAGTATTATATTTCCAAAACAGAAATACAATAACTATTTCCCTGTTTAACAACCTTCAAAATTGCTTAAATAACTGCAGAATAAAATCCAGAGTATTAAGCATGGCATATTCTCAAACGAGTTTGCCAACTTTATTTTCCACCAATCCAACTTATTCATAGTTCCTTTCTCATGGCAAAAATGAAACATCCCATGTCTTTATGGGTATTTCCCTCTCTTCCTAGTTTTTCTTTTCATTAAGTATTATCCTTCAAGGGTCAACTTCATCACTTTAGCAACTCTCTAGCAAGATGGTAACGATTATTTGAATACCAGTCTCCCCTCCCAGGTAGAGACAATCACCAATTTCTTTGTGCTCCCTATTGTACTTTGCACATACTTCTATTATAGCACTTAACTGCTGTGAATTGCTCTTTCTTTTCCCTGATCTGCACTGTGGAAACAGAGGTATAAAACTAAAGATGTAGGATTAACAAAGCTGTGATTTTATTTGGTTGTTGGCTCTCATTTAAGTGGTGATTATATTTTTTAAAAGATCCTGGAGAAATGACTATCATTTTCTTTGATTCTGCGGATCTGCCATGTCATGGCACTTGCAAGCATGTCTTCCAGTCTAGAATAACCACAGTAAGAAACGTAAGAGAAATGCCAATTTAATCAAAGCAATTTCAGATTCATTATCCTATATCAAAGGAAATAAAATGTGATAGTATTCAAAAACATTTAAAAGCAGAGGTGTGCTGATTAAAATGCTGTATACTAAGGAGATTTTATAAAAACATTGGTACGGGGGCAGTCTCAATAAGAATGCTATAACTGAGGTGGCACAGTTACCTTTGGGGGAAGTTTTGAAAATGAATAACCCTCTGAATTTAGCTAAATATAGAATCTTGGAGTATTTGACTCCATTGAAAGTGGAATTTGAATGCTCTGTTCTGCTTCCCTGAATGTGATACATGTGCTTCTTAAACCACCAGAAACCAAGGCAGAACAGTCTAGTCTGAATTTAACTTAATGGAACCAGGGAAGAGTGGATAGCAGAATTTGGATTCTCTGCCTTATGTCAGAAAGATGATGCAAAACAAAGTTGATGTCAAGAACCTTGACACTGTTTACCAGAACTAAGTAGGCAGTGAGATGATTGGATGCTTACAGGGATTGGTAGAGCCTTGACAGAAGAAAATCTGATTTATAACTTTTCTCATCTATGAATTTCCCAAAGACTGTCAACTAATGTTATTCCTGGATCTCAGCCCTGAATTTATTTAACCTTTGGGGTTATGTCCAATTTATCCACAACTTTAAGGTCTGCCTCACCCTAAACCTGGAACCAATCCTGGAAAAAAACTGGGACTTAGAAGACATCTGTGGCAAGTAGTTCACTGGCTTGGCATTGAGTCCCTCTCCCTGCCAGCCATGTTGCTAATTTGGCCCCTTAGATTCCTCCTAATTGTGTTCTCACTTCTGACCTGTGACTGGAAGCCAGCATAGAATAATAGAAAGAGTTTTCAACCCAAATTCAACAGACTAAGGGTCCAATGCTCAATTTGGCTACTGAATAATTTTACTCAAGTCACTTCACTGAGTGTAAATTGTTTATGAAGGATATGGGTTGGATTAAATGACTGATAAGGTTCCACTTATCATGACAGGTTATAAAAGCAACTAGATTTCTTTCCTAAAATTGCATTCTCCTCACATTTAGTTCCTTGATAGATGCTGATAATCTGCCTACTCACATGCTTACATGTTTTCTTAACTTAATAGAGATTTTTGGGATATATTACTACATTAATATTTTTCCCCTCTTCTTGACATTCCCTAGAGACTAACCAAACCTTAGCCTGGTCTAACTCTATGAGTCTCCCTATTCTCAAATGCTAGCCTCCTTGGGGGTGACCCTTCTAAATGCCCCATGAACAAGTCATTTCATAACATATCACCAACTTACATATACATTAAACCTACTTCTATCGAGTCAATTCTGACTCATAGCGACCCTATAGGATAGGGTAGAATTGACCCAGAGGGTTTCCAAGGCTGTAATCTTTATGGAAGCAGACTACCACATCTTTCTCCTGCAGAGCCACTGGGTGAGTTCAAACCGCCAACCTTTCTGTCAGCAGCCAAGCTCTTAACTACTGTGCCATATTATTATACTGTAGTTTTCATAATACAGATAAGCAGAAATACACCTGAGTGATTATTTGATGAACTGGATAGCTATAAGTTTTTTTCACTTTGGCATGGCTATTTATAACAAAGTACAGTATAATGGTGTTTGGATCTTGTGTTTTTGGGCATAAGCAACCTGAATATCAACACTTTTAGTCTTGATCAATAAAGGGGGCAAGAAGAAATATCCTGGTAGGGAATTGCATATTTTTTCATAGTAAAATAACATGGGGCAACAGGTTTTTCTTGATCAAAACAATATATTTGAGCACCTATTAACTGATAAAGAAATCATAGAATATTCCAACCATAAGACAAGGTGTTCCATTTCTAATTTATAATTGAATTTAAATTTCATAGAACTTCATACTTCCCTAAATTAATGCATAAAGGGTATTTCTAAATTTGTAAGAAAGGAAAACCCTAAACAGTCATTGTGCTGTAAAATTCCAGATGGACTGCACTCTTCAACATGGAATGTACTTGCTCCTTGTATTTCCAAATCAAAACACATTTTTAAAGTCTCATTCAATATTATTTAATAATAATTGAAAATTCTGTAGCCAGTTATTGAGAGGAAATATCATATTTGATAATATATGGCCCCAGATTAGTCTAAAACATTAATGATTTACAGAGTATAGGTATTTATAGATCTCATCCTCACCCCAAAATAACAGAATGCTAGCAAATCGTATCTCTTTACTGTATGTTTTATACATTCATGGCCAATATTCACTGTGATGCTACTGTGGATTTCATTGTACAATCTTACTGCATCTCTTACAATATATCATTGAAAAGAGACTAGATGGAATTTGGCAGAAATGGAAGAGTTGTGGAATATTTATTCAGAAAGTATGTGAGTTCATTTTACCCAGAGACTTGTAATTGTGTACAGAATTTATATGCATAGACTTCTATCCCTGGAGTGCAACAAAATTTATCTGATTTAAGAATCATGCTCTAGGCATTTCAACCTTTGGCTCCATGGCAAAATAATGACTTTCTCTGATTCCCAATCAAATTTTGGGATTATAGCCTATTCATGCATCAGTCTGTGAGACTTAGAGTGCTTTTCACAAAAGAAAATATTATACATGTGGTGGTACGCTTTCTCAGCCAGTCCATTTAATAGCAAGTTAGCTATTCTTATACTATTGTATATGAAGTAAAGTCATGATAATCAATAGTCCCAAAATATTAATTAATATTTACTGAGTCTTTACTGTGTTAAAAGTGCTATATGCATTATCATATTTAATCCTGCAAACAAACCAAACAAAGCCTATGGGATATGTGAAATTGAAATTCCTATTTTTATAGATGAGGAAAATAAGATTACCTTTTCCAAGATCAGAAAACAAGTCAATAATTATAGTTAATAGTTAAATAGTTTAAATGCACTGCTTACTAGGTACCAGTCACTATTATAATGCTTCACATATATGAAGTCATGGGTTTTTGTGCTTCGTTTGTAAAACAGAAAGAATAGAACATTGCAAATGATGCCCAATAGTCCATGGTCACACATTTAGTGACAAGAGGAGAACTTGAACTTGGCCAAACTGGGCCCGCAGTATTATGTTCTTAACTATGGTACACTACTGGCTCACAAAGTCCAAGGTAAACCCAAAACCCAGGTCTACTTGACTCCAGAGTTGATCTTCATTTTAATACATGTTGTTTCCTACCCAACAACATGTATAACAGTATATGGAATAAGAATATGAATTTAGACGCAGGGCCAAGATGGTGGAGTAGTCATATGCTTCCTGTGGTTCCTCTTATAAGAGACCCAAAATAACAAGTGAATCGATTACATATGACAATCTAGGAGCCCTGAACATCAAAGACAAAGTTGAGGAATCAGACTGAGTGGCTGGGGAGGGAGAGACAGTTCAGAAGCAGCGAGGAGTTGCCAGACCTGACCTGGCTGGCACCCGCACTCTGCAGGCTGGATCAGCTGGCGCGTATGGTGAGGCAAGCATTGGCATTCCAGACGTGTTTTCCACTTAAGGAGAGACCAAGTGGTGGAGAGTCAGCTCAACCCTCCAGAACCAGCAAGAAGCAGCACTCAACCGGCGAAAGATACGTACGTGTCTAACCTACCTTGCAGATAAAAAAAA
>NW_004444099.1:4598254-4599965 GCF_000243295.1 Trichechus manatus latirostris | reverse complement strand
GTGCAGCCAGATACCTGTGCCTACTCCAATCACCACGGCTCATCTAGGACTGTAGGTGAGAGCCTTCACCACACACTCAGTGACCAATGTCCTGGACACCTGAGCTGAATCCACATAAGAAAAGTAAATGAACTCCCGTACTCACATACCTAGTAACAGCTCTAGCCACCTGAAGATGGGACAGGAGAGCTTCAAAGACACCAATAATCAAACTAGCTCACATGACCAGCTTATCTGGGCATATCAAAACAAAACAAAACATGAAACTAGGAGACAGTAATCAAACATAAAATAAATAAATGTAATAAATTGTTGATGGCTCGGAGACAACAGTCAATACCAAATTACATAAAGAGGCAGACCATGATGGCTTCAGCAAGCCACTAAAACAAAGAATCAAGAAACCTTCTGGAGGAAGAGAACTTCTTGGAATTACCAGAGGTAGCATTTGAAAGCCTAATATACAGAACTCTTCAAGAGATCAGGAGATGTGTCAAAATGCAGAACAAGCCAAGGAATACACAGACAAAGCAATAGAGGAACTTAAAAAAGTTATACAAGAGCATGATGACAAATTTAACAGGTTGCAAGCATCCATAGAGAGACAGTAAACAGAAATCCAAAAGATTAACAATAAAATTTCAGAATTAGACAACTCATTAGAAAGTCATAGGAGCAGAATTGAGGTAATGGAAGTCAGAATTAGTGAGACTGAAGATAAAGCACTTGACATCAACTTGTTTCAGGAAAAATCAGATAAAAGTATTTAAAAAAATGTAGAAACACTAAGAATTATGTGGGACTCTATCAAAGGGAATAACCTATGAGTAACTGGAGTACCAGAACAGGGGAGGATAACAGAAAATACAGAGAGAATTGTGGAAGATTTGTTGGCAGAAAACTTCCATGATATCATGAAAGATGAGAACATATCTATCCAAGAAGTTCATTGAACCCCACACAAGGTAGATCCCAAAAGAAAGACACCAGGACATTATAATCAAACTTGCCAAAACCAAAGATAAAGAGAGAATTTTAAGAGTGGCTAGGGATAAACAAAAAGTCATCTACAAAGGAGAGTCAATAGGACTACGCTTGGACTACTCAGCAGAAACCATGCAGGCAAGAAGCCAATAGGATGACATATATAAAGCCCTGAAGGAAAAAAACTGCTAGCCAAGAATTATATATCCAGCAAAACTGTCTCTCAAATATGATGGCAAACTTAGGACACTTCCAGATAAACAAAGTTTAGGGAATTTGTAAAAAACTAAACCAAAATTACAAGAAATACTAAAGGAAGTCCTCAAGTTAGAAAATCAGTAACATCAGATAACAACCCGACTAGAACACAGGACAGAACAACCAGATGTCAACCCAGATAGAGAAGTCAGAAAAATAAATTAAAGCTAAAACACTGAAAATAGGGAAACAGAGATGTCAATATGTAAAAGGTGAAAATATTAAAACAAAAAAGAAAGACTAAATAATGTACTCATAGATCTTTCATTCGGAGAGGAAGTCAAGGTGATATAAAGAAATAAAAGATTGGTTTAAACTTAGAAAAACAGAGGTAAATATTAAGGTAACCACAAAGGAAACTAACAATCCTACACATCAAAATAAAAAACAAGACAAATATGAAGGCTCGGCAAATATAAAAGCAACAACAATGAAAAAGATGAAAATACACAAAGAAAACTGACTCAGC
>NW_004444099.1:4592695-4596145 GCF_000243295.1 Trichechus manatus latirostris | reverse complement strand
TACAAAAATCAGCTGGATTCCTTTACACCAACAAAGAGAACTTCGAAGAGGAAATCACCAAATTGATATCATTTACAATAGCTCCCAAGAAGATAAAATACTTAGGAATAAATCTAACCAGAGATGTAAAAGACCTATACAAAGAAAACTATAAGACACTACTGCAAGAAACCAAGAGACCTACGTAAGTGGAAAAATATACCCTGTTCATGGATAGGAAAACTCAACATTGTGAAAACGTCAATTCTACCCAAGGCAATCTACAGATATAATGTAATCCCGTTCCAAATTCCAATGACATTTTTTAATGAGATGGAGAAACAAATCACTAACTTCATATGGAAAGGGAAGAGGCCTTGGATAAGTAAAGCATTACTTGAGAATAAGAACAAAGTGGGAGGCCTCATACTACCTGATTTTAGAACCTATTATACCGCCATGGTAGTCAAAACAGCCTGGTACTAGTACAACAACTGATACATAGACCAATGGAACAGAATCGAGAATCCAGACGTAAATTCAACCACCTATGAGCAGCTGATATTTGACAAAGGCCCAAAGTCTGTTAAGTGGGGAAAGACAGGCTCTTTTAACAAATGGTGCTGGCATAACTGGATATCCATCTGCAAAAACTGAAACAAGACCCATACCTCACTCCATGCACAAAAGCTAACTCAAAATAGATCAAAGTCCTAAATATAAAATCTAAAACATTAAAGATCATGGAAGAAATAATAGGGACAACACTAGGAGCCCTAATACATGGCATAAACACAATACAAAACATAATTAACAATGCACAAACACCAAAAGAGAAACTAGATAACTGGGAGCTCCTAAAAATCAAACACTTACGCTCATCAAAAGACTTCATCAAAAGTATAAAAAGACAACCTACAGACTGGGAAAAATTTTTTGGCTACGACATATCCAATCAGTGCGTAATCTCTAAAATCTTCAAGATAGTGCAAAACTTCAACAACAAAAAGACAACCCAATCAAAAAATGTGCAAAGGACATGAACAGGCACTTTATCAAAGAAGCCATTCAAGCGGCTAACAGATACATGAGGAAATGCTCGCGATCATTAGCCTTTAGAGAAATGCAAATCAAAACTACACATCTCACTCCAACAAGGCCAGCATTAATCCAAAAAACACAAAATAATAAATGTTGGAGAGGTTGTGGAGAGACTGCAACACTCACACACTGTTGCTGGGAATGTAAAATGGTACAACCACTTTGGAAATCAATTTGTTGCTTCCTCAAAAAGCTAGAGATACAAGTGTTATACGATCCAGCAGTCCCACTCCTTGGAATATATCCTAGAGAAATAAGAGCCATCACAGGAACAGATATATGCACACCCATGTTCACTGAAGCACTGTTCACAATAGCAAAAAGATGGAAACAACCTAGGTGCCCATCAAAGGAGGAATAGATAAACAAATTATGATATATTCACACAATGGAATATTATACAATGATAAAGAACAATGATGAAGCCAACTTTCTCGGCTCCAGGAAGTCTGGAGTCCAGGAGAATTTGAAATTCTGTTCTGCAGTTGTCCCTTTTGATCGTAATTCTACTATGGAATCTGGGATCAAAATGTTCAGTAATGGTAACCAAGCACCATCCAATTCATTGGGTCTCATGGCAAGGGTGGCAGTTGTTCATGGAGGCAATTAGCCACACATTCCATACCCTACTCCTGTTCCTGACTCTCTTTCTTCCTCTGTTTTTCCAGATGAATAGAGACCTATTGATGTGCCTTGAATAGTTGCTTGCAAGCTTTTAGCCCCAGGCACTACACAACAAACTAGGAGGTAGAACAGAGGCACGAAACATGTTATTAGACCAATTAACTGGAATGTTCCACGAAAACTTGACCCTAAACCTCCAAACCAAGAAACCAAATCCCATGAGGTTTTTGGTTATACAGAAGCAGCCTCAGCAGCTACTCTTTTCTGTTGTTGCTGTTGTAAATATATCTATCACACAACTTTTACAAATTCTACTTTTTACTGGTGTACAACTTATTGACAGCAATGACAGTAATCAGTGTTGCAACCCTACCCTTAATCAATGCAATTTTTACATCACCCTTAAACCCTGCCCACCCTTCTTCCTCCCTCTTGCCTCTGGTAAACACTAATAAACTTTGGTTTCTATACGTTTGCCTTTTTCTTGTCTTTTTATTATACATGAGGTCATTCAATATTTGTCCTTTTGTGATTAACTTATTTCACTCAGCATAATGTCTTCCGGCTCCATCCATATTGTAGCATGTATCAAGACTTCATTTCTCCTACTGGCTGAGCAGTATTCCACTGTATGTTTGTACTACATTTTTTTTCATCCAAAATATGTTGATGAGCATTTAGGTTGTTTCCACCTTTGGGCTCTTGCGAATAGTGCTGCAGTGAACGTTGATGAACAAGCCTCTGTTTCAGTCTCTGCTTTCAAGTCTTTTGGGTATATACCTACGAGTGGAATTGCTGGATTATATGGTAATTCTATTTTTAGTTTTTTGAGGAACCGCCACACTGTTTTCCACCACAGCTGTACCATTTTGTATTTCTACCAGCAATGGTTAAGTGTTCTAATATCCCTACATCCTCACCAACATTTATTATTTTCAGGGGTTGTTAACTTTTGTTTTTGTTTTTAAATCTTAGTCATCCTAGTGGGAGTGAAATGGTATCTCATTGTGGTTTTGATTTGCATCTCTCTGATGGCTAATGACACTGAGCATCTTTTCATGTTTTGGTGGCCATTCAAATGCCTTCTTTGGTGAAATGTCTATTCAAGTCCTTTGACCATTTTATGATTGGGTTATTTGTCTTTTTGTTGTTGAAGTTATATAAATATTTTGGTTATTGGATTCTTATCAAGTTACATATTTACAAAGATATTCTCCCAGATGGTAGTCTGTCTTTACACTTTTTTGGTAAAGTCTTTTGATGAACAAAAGTTTTTAATTTTTATGAGGTCTCATTTATTTATTTTGTCTTTTGCTGTTTGTGCTTTTGTTACTATGTCAGATAATCCATTGTTAAAATCTAGGACTGACAGAGTTGCTCCTGCTTTTTCTTCTAAGAATTTTATGGTTTTAGTTTGCACATTTAGGTCTTTAATCCATTTTGGATTTGTTTTTCTATATAGTATGAGACATGGATCCTGTTTCATTTTTCTGCATGTGGAAATCCAATTTTCCCAGCACCATTTATTGAATAGATTCTTCTTTCCCCATCAAATGGACTTAGCACCCTTGTCAACAACCAGTTGATCATAGATGTGTGGGCTTATTTCTGGGCTCTCAATTCTATTCCATTGGTTTGTGTGTCTATTATTATACCAATACTAGGCTGTTTTGGTTACTGTAGCTGTATAGTATGTTTTAAAATCAGGAAGTGTAAGTCCTCCTACCTTGTTCTTCTCTTTCAACA
>NW_004444099.1:4590647-4592164 GCF_000243295.1 Trichechus manatus latirostris | reverse complement strand
AGTCTTACAAGAGAGTCCACTTATATTCAATGCAAGCCACACCCCAAAGGAAACTCTCTTTCAACTGATTGGCTACTCACAGTAGATCCCATCATGGAGGTGATCACGTTATAGCAAATCTCATCATGGGAGCGATCACATCATCATATGACTGCCAAACTACATAATAACTGCCAAATCACTGAGAATCATGGCCCAGCCAAGCTGACATATAAACTTAAAGATCACAGGTAGCATTGACATCTTAACAATATTAAGTCTTTCAGTCCATGAACATGGAACATCCTTCCATTTATTTAAGTCTTCCTTAATCTCTTTCAGCAGTGTTTTATAGTTTTCAATATATAAGTCCTTCACGTCCCTGGTTAGATTTATTGCTAGGTATTTTGTTCTCTTAGATGTTATTGTAAATGCAATTGTTTCCCTAATTTCCCTTTCAGACTTCTCATTACTGGTGTATAGAAACCCAACTGAGTTTTGTTTGTTGACCTTGTACTCTGCAACTTTGTTCAATTCCTCTATTAGCTTTAAATGTTTTCTTGTGAACTCTTTGAGATTTTCTATGTATAGGATCATATCATCCACAAATAGAGATAATTTCACTTCTTTTCCAGTCTGGATACCACTTATTTCTTTTTCTTGTCTTATTGCTCTGGCTAGGACTTCTAATACAATATTGACTAGAAGTGGTGAAAGCAGGTATTCGTCTTGTTCCTGATTTCAAGGGAAAGCTCTCAGTCTTTCTCCATTACGTATAATGTTAGCTGTTGGCTTTTCATATATGCCCTGAATCATATTGAGGTTTAGTATATTTATTGAATTGTTTCTAATTAGAGTTTATTTCATTTTCTTTCCCAATTTGGTTGTGATTAGAGTTTTAGAGCTTATCCTTCACTTGTTTGAACGTTAAGCAAACACAGCACAGTTATTCTGAAGTCATTGAAAAATATTTACTACTTACAAAAATGGGGAGAATGAAAAAGTGTAAAAAGTCACATTTTGACATGGCTCAACTCTTCCGTATCTCTTATTTCTAGCACTTATTTCTGGATCAATCTTTTTTAACAGGAAATATTCACTAAATATAATCTTCTGCCTTGGGCCCTTACTACGTACCTTTTTCTGTTTTATTTTGTTGGTTTATTTAGGTTGTATAGAGGGAAAAACACACAAATCTGACATCGATGAGTCTTTAAAATGTTAAGGGAGCAAATTTTACTTAGATTTCAAAGGTGAATGCTTTACTTATCCCACATTTTATTAATCCAGGGCAGGATACACGACCAGCTCTCTGGTGGCATGGAGGGCAGGTGGAGATGGGTTAGAGCTTGGGAATGATGGCAAGGAGATGGTCACTGATAGAAGAGTTGAGGTGGGGAAAGCATCCATACAAATTTATTTTTGCTGTCCCTCTTTTCCTCCTTACCAATATATCTTCTGATCTAAACTTCTTATGGGGAAAAGTGAGAAATCAGATTTGGGATAAGGGAACAAGAACTGAATGAATATTTAGCACA
>NW_004444099.1:4575843-4588705 GCF_000243295.1 Trichechus manatus latirostris | reverse complement strand
GGCTCAATTATAAAAAATGGAAGTTGGCATGACCATAAGGAATCAGTGGTGCCTTTAAGCAAAATCTGTCCCTAAAACCTGGATCAGCAAGTTAGTTTTAATTTTACTTTAATGACTGGCTATGTTCAGAAATGCCTTGGGATAATGTCCTTTCTTGGATGAACCTGATTGAGAGGTAATGGAGGATAAGTATGAGGCTTTTGAGATCTGGAAACATTGTGTTTCAAGTAGCACTCCAGGAAGGAGTGAGTGTGAAAGACCATGAGGATGATTCTGGTGTACTCAGGGTTGTCTATTTTAGAACACAATGTTGGGAATCTGGTGTGGCATCTGAATGAGCAGGCAGACAGATGGGGAAGAAATCTGACCCAAAAGTCACTATCACTGTGTGTTGGGAGCAGCAGAGCCCCTTGTGGATGGAGGTGGAAAAGGAAATAAGAGAAAGGTCTTTTTCCTTGTATTAAGCTCTCTGAGTCGTAGTTTCTGATCTATAAAATGGGATAATAATGGGACATTGCTCATTGGTTTGTTGTGAGGATTAAAATAATTAATATATATAAAGGATTTAAAGCAGCATCTGGTCATTATTAAGAGCTCATTAAATGACAGTTGTCATTGTTGTTACTACTACTTTCATTAAAATCATAACAGAAGTGAAGAATAAGAACTTGGCCCAGAAAGCTGACCCATTTCCTCAAAGTGTGGGATGTGAACCCTAGATCTGCCCGGTTTTACCTTTTCACTAAAGCTTCTGTGTTTCTCTGCTGCTCAATTTAACATTTAAGTGTAGATGCTTCTGAATCAGAGGGACTGTGTTTAAGATCTGGTGCTGCCTCTTATTATCTGTGTGACCTTGGAAAAGTTGCTCAATCTCTTTATGTCTCAGATTCTATGTTCACAAAATAGTAATAATAATAGATATCTCATAGGGATTTTTCTTTTTTTCAGTGAGGGTTATGAAAGCAAATCCATTTCAAATATTTAGGACATTAATAAGTACTCAGTTTCATTTACATACACAGACAGATATGTGGATATATTTCACCTATGGTTTATTATATAAACTATGTATATACCCATATTCACACACATACCACATATCATTCCTTTCACTCTTAACAGAATTACAGATTTTATTTAGCTTGATGAGACCTACTATGTCACCCATTTCTCTTTCTATCTCACTCTCTCTCTCATACACACACACACACACACACACACCTACGGAGGGGAAATGTTAGATGTTATATGGGTTTATATTTATACCATTCCCTAATCCAAACAGGCCTTTCTTGATTTATTATTAAACACATTACCTCACATTTTGGGGGAATTTATATATTCATCTTAGTTTCATAGATCTTTTCTCCTCTCCATCTACCAAAATTCTTCCAATTCTTTATTATTTAGCTCAATTTTTTTGTGAAATTCTTCAGACTATTCAAATCAGAGTAAATCCTTCACTGCAGGTCTTTGGCATCTGTTGTCTAAAACGTTGATTTGTTTATTAATTATGTACTTCTCTTTAATATTTCTGTAACGTATTAGGCTGTTACCCTAACAAACATCTTAAAAACTCCACGTTACCAGGAGGGTCAAATTTGCCAAAATGTCTTCCCCTAAATTTCTGGGTTGCTGAACTTCTACATTTCAGTGGTATAATTCCAAACATGTGGCATTTAAATAAACACACTAAGACTGAATGAAAATATCTCTATGCCCAATCTTCCTTCAAATCCTAGGGCCAAATGTTTCCATCTTGCATTGACAACAAGTAGATTAGGGTCTGTCTCTCTCAAGATCTTTTACCTTGTGCTAAATACAGCTAAATATAGCCAAAGAATTTCTTTTTACTATTCATCTACTACTCATCAGCCATCTGTGGACCAAACTCTAATCTTGGTACAGAAGCAAAGATGATTATTCTTCCTTAAGGCTGGTATCAAGCGTTACTGCTAAAACAGGATTGGATAAGAAGCAGTTTTCTGACAGGCAGAAAAATTTTCCCATTAAAAATAGAACATTTCCCCTACATAGGAAAGTTAAAATTATCCCATATTAGGTAATAAGAAGGAGAAGTTGATATTTAAATAGCACCCGCTGTGTGTTAGACATTATGCTAAGCACCTTACATGCAATAGTTCATTTCTCTCATGGCAGGTATTTATCAGCCAGTGAGCAACACTTCTAGTCTTCCCTTTCATTGTACAGAGATAAAGGAGATTCCAGAGAGTACATAAGCCCTGTCTCTGAGAAACTGTGTGGAGAAAAGCTCCCCATTAACCTTCATCAACTTTAAATATGAGCAAAATATAAACTTTGTTGCTTTAAGCCAATGGGGATTGGGAACTGTTTGTTACCACAGCATATAATGGTTGTACAACGTGAAGAATAATCAATGTCACTAAATGGTACACATAGAAACTGTGGAATTGGTGTATGTTTTGCTGTATATATCCTCAACAACTAAACAAAAAAAGTTAAAAAAAGAAACTGCTATGTTCTCTACCATAAAGCAAACCAAAACCCATTGCCATCAAGTTGATTCTGACTCATAGCGACCCTAAAGGACAGAGTACAACTACCCCGTCGAGTTTCCAAGGAGCACCTGGTGGATTTGAACTGTTGACCTTTTGATTAGCAGCCATAGCTCTTAACCACTACACCACCAGGGTTTCCATCATAAAGCAAAGGAAATTACAATATAGTTTCTTATTAGTTTCCAGTTGAATATATTCAACTAGAATAACTATTTTATTCCAATTTATTGGTGATATCTGTTTCTTTGTACTGCTAAACTTCTTTAGTCTTTTTTTAATTTTTTACTTCCTAATTTTCATATTTTTCTTGAGTTATGAAATGGTTGCAACTTTTTCAGAAGTAGGAAGAATAAAAAAATTAATTATATTTATAAATAAATATGTCTTTTTTTCCATATCTTTTCTTACTCGGCTCTGCAGTGTTGTTTCAGAGTAGGCAAAAACAGTTCTGAAATCAAACCCTGGATTCACATTTTCACTCCATCACTTATTAACCCTAGCCTTAGTTTTCTTATCAACAAAATACTGCAAACTTACTTATAGCACTGTTGGGAGGATAAAATATAATATAAATGAATGTGTCAATAAGAGAGGGGTATTCACCAAATTCAGCAAATTCTTCCCTCACCTCTTTTTCATCCACACAGAATGAGACAGTAAAGGAAACAATGATGCTATCGTTAGTCTCAAATAGGTTTCTAGAAAGAGAACCTCAGAGGAATTTGTGCATGTGGTTTCCTGAAGGCCTGCTCTCAGGAGAAGGGGAGGGAAGGAAGCAGGATTGGTGGGGGCAAGGGAGGTGGAGCTACGTAAGGAATTCAGTCTTGGCCATAGGCTAGCTTTGGCCTGATCTTGCAGGGGGCTCTGGAATTGCCCAGCCGAGTTGGTCCTTTCTCCCATTAGTTAGTTACTGGCTATAGGCTGCCAGGGCATGCGGGAGTGGGGATGCACAACCTCCAAGACAAGGTGACTCCTGCTTGGCTGAGGATAATAATCCAGAGAAGGGGCCACTATGAACTTTTAGCAGCCAAAGCTCACAGTAGCTGGAAGATGGATGAACTACCAGGTAAGGGGGATCTGGAGGCACACCAACAACATCTACGACAGCATTTTTAGCATTCCCTTACTGCTTACAGGGAGCCCTGGTGGCGCGGTGGTTAAGCATTGGGTTGCTTACCAAATGGTCGGCAGTTCAAATCCACCAGTTTAATCCCGCAGCTGCTCCTTGGAAACCCTTTGGGGCAGTTCTACTCTGTTCTAAAGGGTTGCTATGGGTCAGAATCATCTCAACAGCAATGTTTTTTTTGTTTGTTTGTTTTTCAATCTTTTACATTCCCTTAGGCCAGTGGTTATCACTGGGGACAATTTTGTCCTGCAGGGGCAATTTGGTAAAGTTTGGAGACATTTTTGATTATAAAAACTGGGGGTAGGGGGGTGGGGAAAGGAGGTAAGAGGCAGGGAGGGGATGCTACTGGCATCTAGTGGGTGAAGGCCAGGGACGCTGCTAAACATTCTACAATGCATAGGACAGTCCCCACTACAAAAATAATCCAGCCCCAAAATGTCAGTGGTCCTGAGGTAGAGAAACATTAAAACAGACAAAAGCATTAAAAAGTTAATACTTCATATGTACTATTAACAGATATTGATGTATTATCAGTATTCTTTATATTTTACTAATCAAAAGGAAAAATGTAGAGTTGTATTGATTTTGCTACAGAAAACACACACACACTCCTCACAGGGGCTTTTATCCTGTGACCATAAGCAGCATTACTTCATAATCTGCAACAAGCATAAATTCAGCAGGAGTCAGACTGAAATGACTATTTCTGTGAATGTCCCTGCCATTGTGTGCCTTCTTTCACATCTGCTTTCAGTTCTGCCTTTATTCACACCTGGATGGATTTCGATGCTAACACTTTGCTGTCCTCTTTAATGTTTCCTTATCTCCTTTCTTCTTCTCTGTTTTTCCTCCCTGACTTACAACAAAACTCACGAACATCAAGATGTTTACATCTAGTGCCGCTCTTTTCCTTCAGCTGCACTTCGCCTAATGGGGGATTTGGCACCATCTCACAGCTGTCAAAGACATCTTGCTCACTTTCATGGTCTCTCTTTCCACCCTGGCTTTGAAGTTTTATGGTTCAGGTTGTTTAACACACAATAGAAATAATTAATTTTGTCTCTTCTTTCTAAGGATTGTTAACAATTAAGCTAATTCTCTTTTATAGAGCAGTAATAGTCTTTTCTGTTAATTCTTCTAGGATTTTCTTTTTTTAATCATATGTAGCTATTTGACATTCAAATAAGAACATATCAATTATTATAAGGAATGAATGTAACAGTAGAGACTCTCACATCTTGTTTATATGTATTTTTCCTTTTCTCCTTTCATTTTTCTTCCCATATCAATTTCTTTTTTTTCTTCATCCAGATGTTTTATCTTCTACATCTCTTTAATTGTATAAAGAGGATCTAATTGCAGAAAGCAGATCACTGCTGTTCTGTGAGAGATACCACAGCAGTCTCAGTAAAGCAGTGATAAATCAATGTTACAATCATGAATGATATATGCACCATTTTGATATCCATGTCGCACCTTTTTCTAGGTCTGCAATAAGCAGGTAACTCCTAAAACATCTGATCTCATTTCCCTGATGCATATTGTAAGGGAAATTCTAGAAGTACCCTCTTAGATCAAAACTAAATTAAACTGCCTCCTATGTCTGACTATAATTTTCCAATTGGTGCTGAAAGGAGTATTTAGAATAGGAACTGGCAAGGGAAAAGAACAACAAAAAAGAATAAGATCAGAAATTGTGAGTCAGAAGGAACCATAACCCACTACCATCAGTCAATTCCGACTCATAGCAACCCTATAGGACAGAGTACAACTGCCCCATTGGGTTTCTAAGGCTTTAATCTTTGTGGAAGCAGACTGCTACATCTTCCTCCTTTGGAGTGGCTAGTGAGTTCGAACCACCAACATTTTGGTTAGTAGCAGAGCACTTAACCACTGCATCACCAGGGCTCCTTGGAAGGAACTATAGACCTCATTTAACCCAACACGTTAGTTTTATAGATAACAAAACAGGTCAAAAGAGATTAATGGATAGACTAACACCCTGGTCTCCTAATTTGTGGTCCAGAGATTTTCTTACTGCCCATGTGAGCTCCTCGTTTTGAGACTGAAGAGTGTGATCTGACCAGGCATTCTTAGGAATACAGGATCCTGAAACCATTGTTATTAGCAATTAAGACTGTATTCTAGTCAATGTTTCCCCAGGTCTTTCAATTAAAACTCTTCCTTAGATCCTGATATCTTGCCAATACCACCTCCCAATATTCCTGCCACTAAACTCCCTGGGAGGTGGGGCTTAGTTTCAGTAGCAATGAAGTAAAGATCACAAGACCTAGATTCTGGTCCTGGCTCTGCTGATAGCTACCTTTGTGAACAAGGGCAAGTCACTGAAAGTCTCTGAGACCTACTTCATTGTTTGTAAAATGAGTTTAAGATAAATATCAATAATTTCAAAAATTATAAGTTTCCTTCAAGTAACGGGAGGCATGGCACCAACAATGTTCTCAGGAAATTCCAATTCACTGTAATATCAAACCATTTATCTAGATATTCCACCAAGAGAATGGCTTAGTTCATGTTACTGTTACGGGACCTTAAAAAACATCCAATTAATTAGGGCTCCACTAGTTATCAGGCCACTCCCAGTCACCTCCCCATCACGTCACTCCCTTCCTCTAAGTTGTTTTGCAGATTCTCTGGAGAATTCCTGACGGATCTGGATCTAACTGGCTTAAGGAGGTCAAATACGTGCAGCACAGACAAGGGTGGAGGACAGACGACTTCGGACGCTCCTCACATGCTCAATAGCATGGGAAAACTCAGGTCAAGGAACGAAAAGACTCATGCCAAAGAACCAAAATCACCGGACATACGTCATCTACAGTAGCTGAGCCCATTTCAAAAGCGAAGGTCTGTCAGCCACTTCCGCGCCAAGTCTTAGCCCCGCCCCATAATAAATAATCAATAAAAACTATGAATATGAACTTCCTGATCTTGCCCACCTGCCTTCCTCCGCCCCTATATGAATATGTATAATTCCCCAAACCTATAAAATGTAAATGCTTCCTCAAATCGAGGATCTCAATCTGAGGTCAATACCTCTGAGTTCCCACCTGCTAGCCTGCGAAATAAACTCTTTCTTCCTCTCAAAACCAGCGTCTGAGAGATTGCCTCCTTGCACGCTGGGCACGGACCCACTGGTCCGGTTTCATTACTAAAAGCAATAAAAAGAAAACACACGCATACATTTTCTTGTTTATAAAGTATCTTTTGATTACCTCCAAATGACTCCTAGCTAGCATTAAAAAACAAAACAAAAGAAAAACAAAAAACTATAGAGTTGAATTTACTGGCAAATTTTTTTCTTTCTTGTCTTTCCCTTTTCCACCCTCCTTGCCTTCCTCCTCTTTCCTTTTTCTTTCTTTATCTTCTTTCACTTCTTCTACTTCATAATTCTCCCCTCTTACTTTTTCTAAGTACTTCAGTTAATTTTCCAAATTGTTTTTAGTTTTCCCAATATTCTTGATGCCTACAAGTGATTACAGTAGGTTCAGAAATCTCATTAACTAACTCCCTTAATGCCTTAACGTGGCGAGCACATTAACCTACCAAGTACGTACTTGATTGCCTAAGTTCTGTAGGCCCTAATGGCTCTTTTGGTCAATAGCTGTATTGTTGCTGTTTCATATCATTCCTAATTGAATGCACATCCCCTTGATTTCTGCTAAAGCTGAATTGCAATTGCCTGGCAAATTTTCAATCTTGCTGATCTTTCCCCCCTGACTGATTAGTTTTATTTATTTATCCAATTTTTTAAATTGTGGCTTTGGCACACCTGCCTCAGGGTAAAAGAGCACAATTAAATGCATTAAAGGAAATGCACAAAACGTGGCAATTACATAATTAATCAGTTTTAAGCAGTATAAAAAAAATTTGCTGGCCTAAAAGCATGACACTTGGGGAAAGGGTAATTATAAGAGGTTAGAATGACTTCAATCATTCACATTTTTTTTTTCTTTTGAACTTTCTTTTTATATGTACAGGTTAGACTATAACAACATTTATTTCTTTACGGTGAGCCTCCTTTCACAAAGCACAAAAGCTTCCCTATTGGGCACCAGGCAGAGACACTAGGAGAACAAATTGATGGAGAATTTATGGGACTGCCTTTGTGTAACCTAGGTACATTTTTTTAAATTATTGTTTTAGTTTAAATGAAGTTTACATTTCAAGTTAGTCTCCCATACAAAAATTTATACATGCATTGTTATATGATCCTAATTGCTCTCCCCATACTGTGACAGCACACTCCTCCTTTCCACCCCTGATTCCCCATGTCCATTCAGCCAGCTCCTAACCCTCTCTGCCTTCCCATCTCACCTCCAGACAGGAGCTGCCCGTTTAGTCTCTTGTATCTACTTGAGCTAAGAGGCACGCTCCTCACGAGTATCATGTTATGTCCCACAGTCCAGTCCAATCCCTGTCTGAAGAGTTGGTCTCAGAAACTGTTTTAGTTTTGGGTTGATAGAGAATCCAGGGGCCATGTTTTCTGGGGTTCCTCAGTCTCAGTCAGACCATTAACCTAGGTACATTTTAATCTTCCTAAAGTTATATTTTTTTCTTCTGTTCCTCATTTAAGACATCAATAAGTCAAGGTGGCTATGGAAACTGAACTGCTATAGTATGTTTAATTTACCTGTGTTTAATCATCTCATTGTGTGTTGCTATCATTTATTAAATATTTATATACTATCCCCTTTTATTTAGAGAGGATGGCCCTTAGAAGGCCATATTGGCATCATTCTCATTTTATTGAAATATAAACTGAGATTGAGTCAGCTTTCACAACCAGGCAAGTTCTGGAGCTAGGTTCTGGTAGAACAACATCTAACAGTTTCTCTCATCAGTATCTCAAATTGTTGGTGTTAACCTAGGTTATTTTCTTTTCTAAGCAATGTTAGAAAGTGATTAAAGATTTGAACAACTTTACTTTGTTCTTGTGATAAAATGAAACTGCAGATACAGCACTCAAACCTAATCCTTCTACCTGCTCTACTTTCATTCCCTCTTACTTGCTTAAGACTTCATTCCATCTGTTATCATCTTAATTTATCGTATGTTCATTCACTTATAGCTTCTTCTTGCTCTTTACCTAAACATCTTCTTAATTACTCTCATAATTAAAAAGCACACAAATAAAAATTTTAGTCTAAAAATGAAAAACTTTCTAGCAATTCTGTCTGCCCTCAAGTCCCCTACCCTGCCCTCAAGCACCCCTCCTTCCTTTCAACCTCAAACTGCTTGAAAGTTTATCCTATACCACCATCTTTTCTCCATCACTGCATACTCACTACTCAACTTACCAAGGTCTATTTTTTGCCTTCACCAGATTACTGACACTGCTATGGAAGAGATAGAAAGATATCTTTCAGTTGCAAAATCCAATATGCTCAGCCTACCTGAATTTTCTGCATCATTTAAAGTCATTGCCTACTCCACTTCTAATCATTCAAAATTATTCAAGAACCTTAGAGTCTAGAGGGGAATATGTATAAGAAAGCAGATAATTTCAATATATTTTGAATACTGTTGTGATGGTGGTAATACAATAGAAACTGTTAGCTGCCATCCAATATCCATTCCATAGGAACAGAACTCTGATGTCATTGGGAAAAGACATGTGCCCAGATTAAAACACAAACAAGCCCTGAAGTACAATAAAAAAAAAAAAAAAAGATAAAAGAAATGTTCAGAAATAAAAACGCTCAAAATTGCAAAAATGGAAATATCTCCAAATCAGTCTATAAATAAAGCAATTCCAATTAAAAAAAAAAACACACACACAAACAAGCAAACAAATTAACAACTACACTTAGCATCATCCTTTGCAGTTAGGTATGACCAAGGGACTACATTCTGGGCGGTAATATGTAAAAGAAATATTTGAAGGGACTTTCAGGAAGGCTCCTTAAAAAGATGTAAGAAATATTTGCTTCTGTTTCTCTTCATTGTTACTGTCTGGAATATAAAAGTTATGGCTAGAGCTGGAATAGTCATATTTTGGCCTTGGTAATGGAAGCCAGAAGCCAAGAATGATGCGCAGAAAGATAAAAGTATTTCATGACATTGTGAAGTTTCCATAACAGCCCTGGATTGCCCATTCTTAAACTCTTTTTATGGAGATGATAAATCTCCAATTTGTTTGAATCTCTGTATTTAATACAGGCTCATTGCAATCACTTGTGGGTGGCAAAAATTCTTCCTGAATCTCTCTCACTTTTTTTTTTTGTCTTACCCAACATACTTTCACTGGATGGTCATACCTCTCTCCAGAGTTCCTGAACCACATGCTCAACTTCTCCTGGACCTTTTTCTTTCTTTGGATGCCCCTTGTTGTTGTTGCTAGGTGTCAAGGAGTTGGTTCCCACTCATAGCAACCCTATGTACAACAAAACGAAACACTGCTCTGTCCTGGGCCATCCTCACAATTGTTGTTATACTTGAGCACATTGTTGTAGCCACTGTGTCAATCTATCGAATTGAAGGTCTTCCTCTTTTTTGCTGATGCTTTGTCACCTAAATTCAATAAGCAAAACCTGAATAAGTTGCTATACCCTTCTAACTTGCTCTTCTTTCTGTATATTCTTTCCAGTTAGTGATGCCATTGTTGACTAAGTAAGCTACCAAACCCCCAAACCATGGGTTAAGTCTTAATTCTTCCTTCTCCTTTACTGGTAACATCTAATAGACCATTAAGTCTAATCATATTTACCTCAGAATTCTTTCTTGCATGGATGCACTCCTCTCCATTCTTACAAACATTACCTTAATCCAAGTTCTTACTCTTTCTCTCTTTGACTGTATTTTAAAAAATCCTAAGTACAGTCCTAATGTCTACTGCCTCATCTTCCCAATCTATTACCACCTCTTCCAAATACAAAAAAACAAATAGACAAACGAAAAAACTGTTGCCATCCAGTTGATTCCAACTCATGGCCACCACATGTGTTATAGAACTGCTCCATAGGGTTTTTTTGGCTGTAATCTTTACAGAAGCATATCGCCAGGTCTTCCTTCCATGGCACCTCTGGGTGGGTTCAAACCACCAACTTTTAGTAAACCATTTGCACCACCCCCATCTTAAGCTTAAAGGTTGTCAATTACATTCAGTTGCCTACAGGGTAAAATTAAAACATGCCTGCATATTATATATGATTCTTTTTAAGCATTCCTTAATTTTTCAGTCTCTCCTCTATTCTCCCCACACAACAAAAGTATCAAGCAATTTTTTCAAGTCACATCAAAGTCTTGGCCATTTCGTCTTTCCCTATTTTGTCTTTATTTCAATTGTCCCATCTACCTAGAATCCTTTTCCTCTCCATTCACCATAAATACACACTTGCTTTCTACTCATTCAGCAAGGCCGCAATTAGGGTGGGGTCATTTATGGTGCTTTCTCTTGCTTAAATCCTATCCCAAATTAATTATTCTGTCATCTGTTATCATGTGCTTTTGTGCATGCCTCAATTATATAATTTATTACATTGGTTAAGAGCATTTTTAAAAATATTTTGGTAGATTTTCTGTATCTTAATTTTGTGTATATTTGAGCATCTTGAGGGAAGGCACCAAGTATTCTTCTCTGCAATCCCCTAGGTATTCTACAATGCCTAGCATAGACAGAGTGTTCAAAGTACAGTTGTGGATTTGAATTAACTACACTTTGGTTTCCTTATAGGTAAGACATGTAATTTGAAGTTGGGAAGTGCTTGGTATAAAGAAGTAAAAATAACTGTAAAAGAAAAATTTAATTAGATGGTCTGAGCATGGAGCGCTGTTGGTGTAAATAGTTAAGCGTTTAGCTGCTTAACCAAATGGTCGGCAGTTCAAATCCACCAACTGCTCCTTGGAAATCATATGGGGCAGTTCTACCCTGTCCTATAGGGTTGCTATGAGTTGCAATCGACTTGACGGCAACAGGTTAGGTTTTAGGTTTTTGGTATTATGAGAATGGCTTTCAAATTCCTTTCTGTTACTAATATATCTTCTTCATCCTATAAGTGTACACCCTAGATCCAGAAAGCACTCTGTCCCTTCACTCCAGAAGTGCAATCTATTCATACCTATTTCGGTTTTAATCAAATACATTTGCTAACAGCAATGTTTCATGAACCTGGTCTTGGAATGCAAACTTTACTTAGTGAACTTTGCATACTCTGTAGTTCTGAATAACAAATGTCTGTATTTCTAAAATAAGTTTCCCTGCTTTAGAATTCTGCTTGTTAATTTTTAAGAGACCTCAAAGAAAAATGATGACTTGCATTAGAACTTCTCAGTTTAAAGGAGAAAAAACAGGAATTTAGGGTCACTGAGAGATTAAAGGCAGTGTGCTATGGTATACGTAAATGGAATGTCTTTCAAAAGCTTTCCAGGGTCTACCTGCAAGCAGATGGCAGTGAGGCATGTAAAAGGGGGCGTGCTCCTTTTTCTTTCATATATTTTTTAAATGTAAAATTGTGGACAAACTGATGACAAATAGTTTTGGATTTGCAATCCGATTCCTCATTTTACATGAATGACTCAGCTTTTAAATTGTAAATCATAAATTCGAAATGGCTCCTGCCTAATCCATCTCTAAAATAAGTAAAGTTTATACATTTGAATCATCATATCAAACTGGAAGGAATATAAACTCAATTTACACATCCAGAGGAAATTATATTTTGGAGGGACAATTAAAAGTAATATATTTGAATAGCTTGATTCTATCAGAAACTTCTTTGTAAAGCTTAGCTTTAGACATCATAAGGAAGTAGAGGATAATCGGAAAAAAAAACATAGGGATTTATTTGGACCTAGTGAAGAATAGGGGCCCTGGTGGTGGAGTGATTAAGAGCTCGGCTGCTAACCAAAAGGTCAGCAGTTCAAATCCACCAGCCGCTCCTTGGAAACCTTATGGGGCAGTTCTACTCTGTCCTATAGGGTCACTGTGAGTCGGAATCAACTTGACAGCAACAGGTTTGGTTTGTTTTTGGTTTAGTGAAGAGTGTGAAATTAAGAAAAATAAACAGAAGACAGACTTGGGAGTCCAAATAAATACATTATAGTAGTATAATATTAAATGAGAAAATAAAGACCAAATGTCTAATAGTCTAAAATAAAGCAACAATAACTTTATATATGTTTACCTAAATACATATATATATGCATATACTATTTATATATGTATATAGTATAT
>NW_004444099.1:4572350-4575743 GCF_000243295.1 Trichechus manatus latirostris | reverse complement strand
TGCATATACTGCTTCGTTCTGTTATACATAAGGTCACTACAAGTTGGAGGACTCAGTGGCACCTAACAACATCAATAACAACATGTACACATGTATGTATATATACACGTTTATGTGTGTGTTTATATAGGAAGTCATTTTGAAACAGAAAAACGTGATATAGATGAATATTTTTATTACTAACATTCTGTTTACAAAGTGGCATGTTTTTGCAAAAGTAATTTAACTGAGTGAGTCAACCAATATTTACTTATTGTGTGCTTTGAAAAAGGCCTTATAACTAGCATTTTTATCTAAATTATCAGCTAAAATCCCTACAAAAGCAAACCTTCATATTGAACTGCATTTGAACCGCACCTACTCTTTGTAAAATTCACGTGTTGATGGAAAATATGCTTGTAACTGCTTTTAAGAAACATTTTCTTTGAAAAGTGATTTTGTTGTTGTTAGCTGCCATTGGTTAGGCTCCCAACTCATGGCGACTCCACGTGTTACAGAGCAGAACTACTCCCCTGGGTTTTCTTGGCTGTTATCTTTATGGAAACAGTTCACCAGGCCTTTTCTTTGCACAGTTGCTGGGTAGGATTGAACTGCCAACTGCTGGGTTAGCAACTGATTGCAAACCGTTTGTGTCACACAGCCTCCTTTTGAAAAGTGATGGTGACACATATATTGCCCAGGTTGTTTGCTTTTGTAAAATTTGAGTATTGAAGAAACTACATATATTTTTTTGGTTTTGTTTTGTTTTCTTCTGATAAGTGCTAGGTTACAAAGATATCCCTCCATATAATTTATAAATTATTCACTTTTGACTTGTGCTCTTCAGTTTGATCATAGATTCAAGGTTGTCTATCCAAACAGAGGCTGCATGGGCCTTTGGAAGCAAACCTCCAGCTTTGACATTTACTAGTACGACCTCGGGGAAGTTATTTAACCTTTCTAAATTTCACTTTTTCATATGTAAAAAAAAAGACAGTCGGCAAAGCAACAGTCTATCTGCTATGCTTCATTGTGAAGGTTAATGATATAAAACATAGACAAGAGGTAGATGATAGTAAATAAAGATGAGTTCCCTCCTCTCTACCTTTGGTGGTGATTCTTTGCACATATTCTTACAACCGTGTTCTCTTTCAGAACTTAGTTCATTGAGGGGAAGACCAATGTCAAGATATAGAGGTCCTAAATGGTTGCAGATTTATAAGTATGGTGGTATCATTTTTAAAAATTTGCCCTCAGGAATATAAGTTCTTAGAATGTTCATGATGTTTCACTTTAACTTAAATTTATAATCTTCATCCATGTCCTTCCCAAGGTCACTGATAACTGAATCCAATATAGATATCAAACATTATTTTATTACCATACTCATACCAGAGAAATGATCTACTGTTATTAAAAGATGAATAGAAAAGTTAGACATTATTTCTATCATGGTAATTTTATAAGCTTGAAACTCAGGGCCACCAAAGAATTTAGGAAACTTCCTCTAAATCTATAATGGTCTATCATACTTCCCTTCTAAAATTGCATATGGAAATTGAAAAATCTCACAAAATGGAGTCCTATGCTATAAAAATGAATAAGGGGAAAATGACTATCAATTGATAACAATAAATAAATTGTTTTAATAATTTGCAATTGTGTATTTCCATATGAATTTATTTTAGAAAAATTATGGGATTCAATTCCAGGTTCCACCTGTACAGTTCCTGTAGTCTGAAAATAGGACTCTAAGTTAGTACACATTTCTCATACAACTTGCTTTGTCATCCAAGTGGCTTCCAAATCCTGATTTATTCTAAAATCTCTGAAGTAAATAAAACCAAGTTTAATAACCTAACATTTCTTTAAGAAATCTGAAAAGATTTAATTGCATGGAACTTATACAGTCTGACTGACTTTGTTTTAACCTGCATTGGCCTAAAAGATTTGGTTGGGTAAGGAAGGGTGTAGCTGCTCTGTTTTAAGGATCTTCCACCTGTGATGGTATAATTGCTGGGAAGTACTTACAGCTGACATAATAAGCTCTCCCCCCAGGTTCTGGATCTCAGCTTTAACTTGACTGCAGATTTTCAGTTGGTGAGAGTAGAATTTGATCTGTTCCAGGTAGGCCAACAAGTCTTGTTTGCATGATGGATCTGGACACTATATAAACATAAAAGATAAAAATTGAAGTAAAAAAATAAATGATAGGTAGACCAAGGTGAGTAAATACTGAAAACGCAGGTACCTTATGGTAGCAACTTGCTTTTCATTGAGTCTCATTTCTCAGATCAAGCTCACTTAAATTCTGATATGCTGCCGTCTTAGCTTATTCATGTTGCAACCTTAATTACATCAGCATAGACAAAAGAAATATTAAAGGAATTTTCAGGCATGAAAAGGTGCATAAAGTAATTGCCTTTATTTCATTATTAAGATTAGAAGGCTTCAGATTATGTTTTTAGGTAAATATAAAGAAATATTTAAGAAGCAATTATTCCTTCCACATAGAATTACTACTGGAATACTCCTTGGGAGTCATAATTTTGCATTTTCTGTCCTGTGATATTTCTATGGGCATAAAAAAGTCTGCAAAAAGCAAACGAACAAACAAAAAACATATATTCTATTGCTTTCTGTGCCTAATGTGCGAAGCTGTTAACAATCAAAATCATTTCCACCTTAGATAACAGTTGTAGATCTACCTGGATCCAAGAAACAGACAGCATAAATGTTTCGGAGACAAATGAACTACGACTTCAATTTCATTACGAAAACCAGTCTTTCACACTATATTATAAGGAACCTCCTAGAAGACAGCTTTGAGTTTCATCATCATAACACGGAAAATATCTGTGTTCAGGTTTTAATCTTTTTTGCTGTTTCTTATATATGTATTTATAACTGATCTAAAAAAAAAAAACTCCCCTCACTTATTTCCACTATTAATAAATTATAATAAGAACATGGACATATGGACAGTCATTTACATACAGAAATATTCGCTTAGCATTACTCATAATAGTAAAATCTGGAAATAACCTAAATGTCCTGAAGTAGGAGAGAGATAAAATAAGAATGAATATCTGATATAACGTGACATTATATAGCCACAAGGAAATATTGTTTTTAAATGACATTAAAGGATGTAGGAAAACGAAGATGGAAATAGGATGAAAAAAAAAATCAGCATTTAAAATTGCATACACTATCTCAATCAAACTATGGAAAAAATATGTTTGTGTTCAAAACGTGGGGAAAAACATGAAAATAAAAAATGAATGTGATATTTGGAGACTCCGGCAAGATGGCGGTCTAGGCAGAGGCACCACGCCGTCCCTCCACAACAAAGATCCGAAAAACTAAGCCAAACAGAAAATCAACAATCCTGAAACCCTAGAACATCAAATG
>NW_004444099.1:4528949-4564241 GCF_000243295.1 Trichechus manatus latirostris | reverse complement strand
TTTTTTTTTTTTTTTTTTACCATAGCACCTTCTGTCTATATCATTTGTTTGGAACTTATCATTCATTCTACAGATGTGACTTTTAAGTAGCTATATCTTATCTTCCCAAGTGGATTCATAGGAGCAACTTCATATACCTCAAAGCATCAGCAAAGAGACTGACACAGATTAGATATCTACAAATGTATGTTGAATGTTTGATTGTCTGATGTAACCAATCATGAGCAGGAAAAAGTGCTGACGGCATTCATGGATGGAAAAGATCCTAACACAGTACCTGGCAATCAATCGAATGAAGACATGGATGATTAAATAGAGGAATGGGTTTGCATGATGGGGAAAACTGCACAAATGAGACAACACCTTAATTTTGCTTGAGGAATGGCGAGGATCTCTCCAGAGAAGAGAGGTGAGCAGCAAAAGATTCAGTGGTTATAACATACCTTTTCTCAACTGTCCACTCCTGTGCTCCTCTCCTAGACCCTCCACATCTCCATCATTAACATTGCCTAATAAAGAAGTATGCTTATTGGCAAACAAGCCACAGAATAGATAGGAATGTTAGTTTTATTTGTTGCGGACCGGATAATGTAATCCCTGGTCTGCAGTCCTGTGACAAGGCAAATACTTTGGTGTGTGGTGCTGGTTGGACCCCAAAGCCAGGATTTGGTTTTAGGCCAGTCCTAAGGACACAGGCTCAAACTGGGCAGGCTTGCGTCCTCTGCCATCAGCTGGAATAAAGTAGCCCTATTGTATTCTGGGAGGTTAGGCTGCCTGGAGAATTATACTTTGGGTTAAAATCAGTTCAGGTGGAATGGAAGTTTGAGGAGAAACAGAACCCAAAATGTTTGCATAGCCTCAGATTTTGCATAATTTCTTTTCTTTCTTTTTTTTTTTTTTAATTGTGCTTTTGGTGAAAGTTTATAGCTCAACTTAATTTCTCATTCAAACATTTATACACATGTTGTTTTGTGACATTGGTTGCAATCCCCACAATGTGACAGCGCCCTCCCCCTTTCCACCCCAGGTTCCCTGTGTCCGTTTGTCCTGTTCTGTACCTTCCTTGCCTTCTCATCCTGCTTTTGGACAGGAGCTGCTCATTTGATCATATATATCTGATTGAACTAAGAAGCACATTCCACACGTGTATTATTTTTTGTTTTATACTCCTGTCTAATCTTTGTCTGAAGAGTGGGCTTTGGGAATGGTTTCAGTTCTGGGTTAACAGAGCATCCGGGGAAGGGGGGGGGGCATACTTTCGGGGGTTCCCCCAGTCTCTAAAAAGCTTTATTTCTAATGGCCTAAATGCAAAAAAAAAAAGTAGAATGAAAGACTAGAAAATGTACATGTATTTCTGTTATACACAGTAATTAATAAAATGAGCTGTTTTTGGAAATTCCTTAGAAGCATATTCTCTTTTATATTTACCAAATAGTCTAGTCTACTTAGCTCCAAAAAATATATACAAGATGAGAACATGTGACCCTTGAGTCAAAGTTAATAATAATCAACAAAAGTAATTGTTATAGATTGAATTTTATCCTCCCAAAATATGCGTTGAAACCCTAACTTCTGTACCTGTAATTATGACTCTGTTTGGAAACGGAGTTTTATTTTGTTATGCAAATGAAGTCATACCAGTATATGGTGGGTCCTAAGCTTAATCACTTCTGAATAATAAAAAGAGCAGAACAGACAAAGACCACACAGGGGGAAGACAGATACAAAGGAATACCAAGGAATGCTTGCTATGAACATCAAGGGTTGCCATCAATCACCAGAAACTAGTAGAGAGGCCCATAGAAGAAATTTACATGACCTAGACGCTGATTTGGACTTCCAGCCTACAGAACAGTAAGAAAATAAATTTCTGTTCTTTAAAGCCCACCTCTGTGGTATGTCTATTACAGCAGCACTAAGAAACCAAGACAGGAGTAAAGAGATCATTCTTCTGCAGAGATACTAACAAGCTGCTAGATAGGCATGGACAGATGGATGAATAGTGTTATCGATGGAATTTATCCCCCCAAAAGGTATGTTGAAGTCCTCATCCCAGGACCTGTGAACATGACCTTGTTTGGACATAGGGTCTTTGACAATGCTATCAGGTAAGCTAACGTGAAGTCATACCGGAGGAGGGTAGCTCTTAATCCAGTATGAGCGGTGTCCTTAAAAAAGATGGGAAATTCACTGATGGACTCTTAGAGGGAAGAAGGACTTGTGAGGCAGAAGGCAGAGACTAGAGTTAATGCTGCAACTGCCAGTTAAGGAATGCATGGGGCTACCAGCAACTTGTCTTGGACTACCAGCAACAAGAAAGGGTCTTTCTTCCCCTAGAGCCTCCAGAGAAAGAATGGGCCCTGCTGACACCCTAACTTCACAATTGTAGCCTCCAGAAGTGTGAGACAATAGTTTATGCCATTTAAAGCAATTATTGCTTTGTGGTAATTTGTTATGGTCGCCCTAAGAAACTAATACAGATAACGATTATTCGTTGCTTTCCGAAAATTCCCTTTAGGCCTCTTGGCTTTTATGAAAAACCTACTTTAGTATATATTTTTGCTAACAGGAAGAAATCCAAAGAGGATTTTCACTTTTATGAAGAAAAGCGGAAACAGCCTTCAGTGTTTACTTTGCAGGGAGCCCTTAAAGAGGCAGCGTGCACCCCGAACAGTGAGAGTGGCGTCGCCAAGCTCCTTCCCCGGGAACTACACTCAGCATCTCAGCTTTTACTATATGTTAGTGTTATTTTAGGTTTTCTGTGTTATTTGGTATGAATCGGAAGGTTATTTTTTGGGTCTGGGAACTCTAAAAATTTTTTCCATATAAATTAATGGTAACTGCATCTTCACTTTACGCCATTTTGGCTTGCAAAAGTTCTCACAGGAACACTCTACTTTCAGGTAGCCGGGGAAATCGGTAGATAGAGGATAGCTAGACAGACTAACAATCAGACAAGATGATAGACAGACCTTGACAGCAAACATGTTTCTCAGGCTTTCCATGAGGCAGTAGGAGTAATCCTCTGCATATCATCAAGAGAACTAAATTAGAGAGAATTAAAAAACTAAACCCGTTGAGTCAATTCAGACTCATAGCGATCCTATAGGACAGAGTAGACCTGCCCCATAGAGTTTTCAAGGAGTGCCTGGTGGATATTAACTAATGACTTTTTGGTTAGCAGCCCTAGCTCTTAACCACTATGCAACCAGGGTTTCTAAGAGCTAATTAAGAAGAAGAAACAGAAGGAGAAGAGGAGAAAACAGAAAGGATAGCTAATTTTTCTTGAGCTCTTACTATGTGTCAAATGCTAGGTTAACTAATTTAGGCATATTATTTCCTTTAATTCTCAAAACTCTAAGAGGCAGGTGTTTCCCACAATTTATAGATCAGGACTCAGAAATTTAGAGAGGTTAATAAGTTTCCCCAAGTCTGAAGAGCCAGTATTCAAACCCATACCTACTTGCTTTCAAATCTATTCCATTTTAAAGCACTAAGAGAATTTGGAATGCATTTTTTTTTAAATCACAGAATGCTGTGGGATGCATAGATTCAAAAAAAAGAGAATTCACTGGTACACTATGTGTCCAGCACACCCTGGGGATGAAGAGAGCTTAGATTTTTTTTTCAAAGAACAAAAGTAGTTAATAAAATTACCTATAATGATAAAGGCAATCCATCTCATTGTTTTACCATGACAAGAAACTGACCTTTATTAAGTACTTCCTATACACCAGGTGTAAACCTGGTGGCACAGTGGTTAAGAGCTATGGTTGCTAACCAAGAGGTCAGCAGTTCAAATCCACCAGGTACTCCTTGGAAACTCTATGGAGCAGTTCTACTCTGTCCTATAGGGTTTCTATGAGTTGGAATCAACTCAATGGCAATGGGTTTTTGGTTTTTGGATATACCAGGCATCATGCCAGGTCCTTTATACGCATGATGCTAATTTAGAGCTCGTAACACCACTGTTTATTAGATGAAATTATTGCCATTTTACAGATATACAAACTAAGTTTCAGATAGAGTAAATGTTTTGCTCAAGGATTTGAATTTAGTTTTTTACTGTTTCATTCGCTGTACAATGGTCTCTTCTACACAACATTCAAACACCTTTTTCTTAGTCTGTCCTTACTGAATGAACTTTCTTCTCTATTATATCATCTTATCAGTGGTCTCAATGATAACTGCTAATACCTATAATGTTTAATGTGTCATGTGCTGTTCCAGGTACTTTACATTAACTATTTTAATAATCACAATTCCATGAGATAGATTCCATCATTATCCCCATTTTACAAAGGAGTAAACTGAGGCATAGAAAAGTTAATTGATTTGCCTAATGAATACTTGGTAGAGCAGGTATTCAAAATCAGGCCATCTGGCTCTATTTCCCTACCTATACACTCTAGGAACCATGTTAGTCTTCCCGCTAGCTCTATCTTATATTGTTGTTGTTAGTTGTTGTCGAGTCAGTTCCAACTCATAGTAACTCCATGTATAACAGAAGGAAACAAACATTGCCCAGTCGTGCACCATCCTCACAATCATTGCTATGCTTTAGTCCATTGTTGCTGCCACTGTGTCGATCCATTACATGGAGGGTCTTCCTCTCTTTTGTTGATGCTCTACTTTACCAACCATGATGTCCTTCTCCAGGGACTAGTCCCTCCTGATGATATGTCCAAAGTAAGCAAGATAAAGTCTCGCCATTCTCGCTTCAAAGGAGCATTTTGGCTGTACTTCCTCCAGGACGGATTTGTTTGTTCTTTTGGCAGTCCATAGTATATTCACTATTCTTCACCAACACCATAATTCAAATATGTCAATTATTCTTTGGCCTTCCTTTTTCACTCTCTAGATTTAGCATGCATGCATATGAGGTGATTGAAAATACCATGGCTTGGGTCAGGTGTACCTTAGTCATTAAAGTGACATCTTTGCTTTTTAAGATTTTAAAAAGGTCTTTTGCAACAGATTTTTCCCAGTGCAATACATCATTTAATTTCTTAACTGCTGCTTCCATGGGCACCGATTGTTGATTCAAGTAAAATGAATTCTTTGGCAACTTCAATATTTTCTTTGTTTATCATGTTGTTGTTGAGGACTTTTGTTTTCTTTATGACGAAGTCTTTGAGCTTCACCGGTAAGTGCTTTAAGTAGTCTTCACTTTTGGCATCAAAATTGTGTCATCTGCATGTCTCAGGTTGTTAATGAATCTTTCTCCCATCCTGATGCTGCATAAAGAATAAATTACCACTCTGGTTTATAAATTGGTCTCTTATCACTTGAATGAGTGTGAATTTGTTCCTTAAAGGCTAGCACAAGTAAAACTTGAGAAAGCCAGAACTTGTGTAAGGCAAAACTTGTCAGAGAAGGAAAACTCAAATATTTTCCACTAGTAGAGGGTGATAGAAAAGTGGTAGGACTGCACCCTGTGAAAGGTAGAATTTTTTTTTTTATTGTTGTAGTTTAAGTGAAAGTTTATAATTCAAGTTAGTCTCGCGTACAAAAATTTATAAATACATTATGTGACCCTAATTGCTTTCCCTATACTGTGACAGCACACTCCTCCTTTCCACCCCTGATTTCCCGTGTACATTCAACCAGCTCCTGACCCTCTCTGCCTTCCCATCTCACCTCTGGACAGGAGCTGCCTATTTAGTCTCATGTATCTACTTGAACTAAGAAGCACACTCTTCACTAGTATCATTTTATGTCCCATAGTCCAGTTGAATCTCTGACTGAAGAGTTGGCCTTGGGAATTGTTTCAGTTCTGGGTTGACAGAGAGTCCGGGGGCCATGCTTTCCAGACCATTAAGTCTGGTCTTTTGACTAGAATTTGAGTTCTGCATCCCACCCTTCCCCCGCTCCATCAGGGACTCTCTGTTGTGTTCCCTGTCAGGGTGGTCATTGGTGGTAGCTGGGCACCATCCAGTTCTCCTGGTCTCAGGCTGATGAAGTCTCTGGTTTCTGGGGCCCTTTCTGTCTCTTGGGCTAATACTTTCCTTGTGTCTTTGGTGTTCTTCATTCTTCTTTACTTGAGGTGGTTGTGACCAACTGATGAATCTTAGATGGTGGCTTGCTAGCTTTTAAGACCGTAGACGCCACTCAGAAAGGTGGAAAATTTGAGAGCCCCAGAAAAACAACGCAGTCCTATGAAGTTCTGTGTCTCACAGGTTTCTCTGTACAAAACTTCTGGTAAAATGGAACTTGCAAACTAATGATTACATTCTTAATTAATAACCAATGGTACAATCACTCAAGTTTAAGCACAGCATGCTGTTTTCCTTTCACAAGCTCATTCTAGAACAATCTAGCATTGCATTAAGAAAAGAATGACTCAAATGAGTGTTAAGTTTGAAGTTGAAATTTTGAAAAGTTGTTACTTGACCCAGATTTATTTTTCTTTTCCAAAATTGATGAGAATCTTGATTCCACCTAACTGTGGCTGTCACTTTTACAACTGTAGCAGAAAAAAACATACTCATAGGTATATTCCCCATACTATAAAATCTATGAAAGCCTTCTTTCCCATTGACATTTGGAAAGCTTTTCTCATTTGGTTTTGGCTGCCTAGAATGAATCATTGCTACTTTAAGAATGCCTTACTACTTTGTCAAACCTTTTTTATTAAAATCAAATAATATTTCCTCACCTTTTATATTTTTAAGCCATTGCCATCAAGTCAATTCCGACTCATAGTGACCTTATAGGACAAAGTAGAACTGCCCTATAGGGTTTCCAAAGCTGTAAATCTTTACTGAAGCGGACTGCCACACCTTTCTCCCACAGAGCAGCTGGTGGGTTCAAACCGCCGACCTTCTGGTTATCAACCGAATGTTTAACCACTGCACTACCAGGGCACCTTTTTATATTTTTACATGAGGGTTATAGAAAAATGTTGGACATCCCTTGCATTTAATAGATTTACACAGAAATAACTCTTAAAGGATTACTGCTAAGCAATTTTAGGCAAATCAAACGGTAGAATACCATAACGTGCTTTGGTTATTATTTCTTTTTTTTTTTTTTTTTTTTGAGACAAAAGTTGTTGACCAGGACATCTGGTTAGCTCTTTAATGCATGGATTTTTTTTTTTTTAATCTAAGTTTTATAACCAGTGGGACACCCACCGCAGGCAAGCAGATGGCATGTCAGCCTAAGTGGTTTTCTCACTGTAAGCCTGCTTTCACTCTTCTAGTAAGACAGAGTGCCAATAGAGAGTACATAGTTTAGTAATGAGAGCAAAGGTGAAGACAAGTATTACCTATTGCTTTGAATTTTGAGGGAAGATTAGCAAAGTGAACACTTTCAAAGACTTAGTCCATATTCTTAGCTGGTTTTTTTTTTTTTTTACATATTGGAGAATTAGCTTTAAGACACATTTAAAATGACTTTTGAAATTATAGACAGCAGTTTGAATTCTGCTGTGCTCGCAGACTTTGTTGATAAAAGGTATTAAGTGTCATTGTGAATTTCTAGGATAAACATTTTAATCAATTAAGGTGACAGCAAGAGCACTCAGTGTCCATGACCTTTCTCTTCCTACAGGGCTCATATCTATACCTGTCCTCCAGCCTAGAGCCTGTCACATTCAGGAACCTTCTCAGGATCACAGATCATCAATTATCCCATCGTTTTCTGTACTCCTTTAATGTCTCCTTTTCCTTTCTTTAATTCTATCAACGTGCTCAAGTCTTTCAAAACAAAAACCTCCCTCAGTCCTGTAATTATCTTTCTTCTTTTGTTCATACCTTGCCTTCTAATAAACAGGAAGAATAGTAAAACTGCCTTTAAACAGGAGACTGTTTCTTCAAAGATGCAAACAGATCATATATTTCAGCATCTCGTTAGTTCTATTTAAATTCTGAGACTCTGTTACACATTTATTTGTGTAAAGTGGTTCATTAATCTTGAGAATATACTTAGGTACTAACATCTATGCTCGAAATAAATTTCAGATACACACTTGCACCAAAATACACACATTTTCACAAGATGTATCCAGGAATTATATCCTTCAAATATATGTTACAAAGATGTAATGAATGTGAGAGAAGTTGCTTTTCAATATATTTTTATTACAATAAAACATTTTGACTCTTACAACATCAGCAGAGAATCAATTCAAAAGCAAAGCTAGTAATCAACAATATTTTGTCCAAATACCAATATAAATTATACTTGAGGGTTGTTTTGCTCATAATTGAGTACACTGTGAATGATTTGGATTGTAATTCTTTATTTTTAAACTGTCATTTTTTTTCTTGAATTAGCATTGACTGCCAATGTATTTAACATTGAAAATTCATTTTAATTTTATTCAGCTATGATTAGGTGGGAGTACCCAGTCATTACCTGCATATCTTTGGCAAAATTACAATGAAAGAGTGATTAGGCCTTAGGCTCACCCCTCAGGGTTCACAAAGTTCAATTTTGTTCTTTCCTGTTCAAAACATTCTAGCAGATGCTAATTTTACTTTCCTCCTAATCAAGGTCTACCTATCTGGGGCATATTACTTCTATAGCTAATTGAGATGTTTCTGTGTATTATTCCTACCTTATGAGATGCTAGCCACTTCATCTAATTTAGAATATCTGGTAACATGATGAATTACAGTATAGAGCTGAGGAAATACATGTGTACTAGGAGTCTGGAATCTTGGATTTCTAGGAAGGGTACCTCCTCCATTTGTTATCCTGTTTAATCATGAGTAAAATGTCTAAGAATTATGATAGTTAACAACACACTACCGTTCAGGAATATAGTGCGTAGTGGGAACAGAATTTGTACCAGAGTTCTACAGGAATTAAATATATATAGTCTTGCATGGCATATTTAAGCTATCCATTCCATGCTGAAACAAATCTGCGGCCCAAGAGATGTTGGGTGACTGTGGCAAATAAGCCTGCATTAAGGATTCTGGACGTTTAAACAGAAAAGTATAGTCATCTCTAGTTAATGGCAATGCCAGGTTACTAAATTGTACATCGTCTACAGGACTGGGCAGTGTTTCGTTCTGTTGTACGTAGGGTTCCTATGAGTTGGAACCCACTTGATGGCACCTAACAATAACAAAAACAACCAGACAATAAATATCTGTTCAAGGAAGCAAGGAAGAGAAGGCAGAAAAAAAGAAAGGCAGGCAGGTGGAATTAGAAACATCAACTGATCTTTCATTTATTCTCCCTACATATGAACTCTGACTCTGCGACTTTATAGAATTAAACCATTCTAACTATGTATATGTATATATATAATTTTGTATGCCTATGGTCTGTGTGGAAACCCTGGTGGCATAGTGGGTAAGGACTACGGCTGCTAACCAAAAGGTCAGCAGTTCGAATACACCAGGCACTCCTTGGAAACTCTATGGGGAAGTTCTACTCAATAAAATATTTATAATGCTTTAATAATCTTAAAAGTGCCAAGATACTGAAAAAAAAAAATATATGTATATACATATTTATATACGAGGAGCCCTGGTGGCACAATAGTTAAGTGCTTGGCTGCTAACCAGAAAACCCCGTGGGGCAGTTCCACTCTGATATATGGGGTCACTATGAGTCTGAATTGATGGGCCAGCACTCAACAACACACACACACACACACACACGGCATATTTTAAAATAATATTTGTTATTATTATTCTTTTTTTGGTTCTCCTTTGTTATATTCAGAAACATAATATCTAACAGAGGAAAGTATTCATGTTTCAAGATACAGAATATAGAGAGAATAATGGTATGTAATCACGATAAGAAGCAACCCAATAAAGTTTTCCTCAAAGGATATAAGAAAAAATAACATGCAGTAGTGCAAAGTAAAAAAGAAAAGTGCTTTTCCCCCGCCAAAGGGAGATAAATTTGTATTATGAATTTGAATAATATTAAAACTGCAAAGTAACACTATGCCCCCTTCTGAAATATTAGTTGAATTCCTCAATATACCGAATAATGGAAATTACAGATTTTTCAATTAAAGTTAGGTATAAGGTAGTTTTAGTAATATAGCTGCTGCTTAGAAAATTGGAATAAAGACATGAGAAATCTAAGGAAAAGAAATGAAAGTATTTAGAAAACTTTATCATCAGTTGCTATGAGGATTATATACTGTCAGCATTTTATATCTCCACTTCAATATGCTACTAATCACTATTTTTCCTGAAATTTTACATTGAACACTGGAATATATACATATATATATATATATATTTCTATGATGCAGGAAAACCTAATATAAAATAATTTTGAAAAGTATAAATTTTCAAAGAGCAAAAATAAAAAATCTAAGATATCCAGGAAAAAAGAAAAACTAAGTTTGATTATTGCAACCAATTAAGATAACTTGAGTGTATTTGAAGTTCAAAAAGCTGATATTTAATATTTTCCCTAAAATTAATTGAGGTAATTATTCCTTAGAATTAATTGTTCACTACCTGTATATTAATTATGCAATAACAATTTTAAAGAAACCAATTAAAATTTTTAAAAACTCATCCAATGGGGTAAAAAGCCAACCTTGTTCTAACCAAACTTGAATTTGGAGAGCAATTAGCATGAACTTTCACCGTACCCATTGTTAAGAACTTACCTGGTCAGCAATCTGCCGAGCAAGGACATCCATCCTTGATCCTGATTCGGATATCATTTTAGCTGCATAGATCACATCAGTTGTGTGCTTTAGTGGCCCTTTTCCCCTGAAAAGAAAAGAATATATGTTAATTGCAGTGGTTCGTGGTGAGATATGTTAAGATTTGAAACCCAAAGTACTGGCCACTGGTTTTGCATACTTGGATCTTGGACAAGCTCTAGTTAGAATCCATCTCCAGCATTAAATGAAAAAAATGAAGGTGTGTGGTGTTAGGATTCAGGTAATACTACTAGATGGACTCCATTCGGTCTTCCTTCCTAGGTATTCCTTATAGTAAACCTAAGCCTAGAGATATCCTTCATCAATGAGGATACCTCAAGATGGGTATTTTTTCTAACAGGAAACGTGATATTTTTGACATCATAAAGTCCAATAATGCATTTTGATCAGTAGTGCTATTTTTAATTCTCTTTTTAATCCCTGTTTAGTCTTTCAGCTAATTCATTTTGTTTTCATCACACGCTCTCCTCCACTATTAATGCAAACCTAGAAAGTCCAGGCCTAAGAAATGTATGACCTAGGGCCATTAACATTGGATGTTACATTCAATTCTTCTCTCAGTTGCCTTGGCAGTGGTCCTTTCTGCTTTAAAGAGGAGATATCCTAAGCCTTCCCTGAGTGAATCCATTTATTCTAAAAGAGAAAAGGCTGACTGCATTACTGAAATGGTAAAAATACTTTCCTAGTCAGAATTAATTAGGCCTGGGGACGATTTGGAAGAAGTGATGATATAATGTGACATTTGTCCATTTCAAATAATCCAGTTTCATTTTGAAGACATATATGTTGTAAAATTAGCTGCTGCACATTGGCCAATCCGTATACACGGATTCAATGAGTCAAGGGAAGTCTCCAGGTAGAAGTGTAGAATGGTGGACCGGGGTGAATCCACATGATTTTTCCCACCCATTTCATGCTGTTTGTCCCTCAATTTTCCCACCTAAACCTCCTGCTTTGGACATAGGAGAAAGGGAGGAACTGTCTTGCACAAAAAGGCTGAGAGGTCTAACCTCTATTTATCCTGAAAAGCAGTGGGAACTACAAGAAGCCTACTCATTTATTCTTCCTTGCATGCTTATTTATGACCATTTCTATTCTTCCTAGGATCTCTGGATAGCACAAATGGTGAAGTTCTTGACTGCTAACCATAAAGGTTGGTGGTTTGAACCCACGCAGAGGCACCTTGGAAGAAAGCCCTGGTGATCAGCTTCTGAAAGGTCACAGCCTTGAAAACTCTATGGAGCAGTTCTACTCTGTAACACACAGGGTTGTCATGAGTCAGAATTGACTCAACAGCAACAGTTTTTTGTTTTTTTTTTTTTCCTATTGTTGCTGAGTCTGTTTACTTGCTTCTAAACATTTTCTTCTTCCTAGAGTAAAGAGATAGGTAATATAAGATAGTAGTTAAGTGCATGAATCTGAAGTCACACTTACCTGGACTGTTTCCCAAAACATCTGCTTACTAACTGTGTAAGTTAAGTAAGATAAATAATGACTCTGTGCCTCAGTTTCCTCAGTGATAATAATAGCCCTCACTACTACATAGAGTCATTATAAATAAGAATTGAATTAATTTTGACAAAGTGCTTAGAAAATTCCTTTAAACAAAGTAAGTATCCAAAAATATAAGTTCTTTTTGCAGTTATTAGTGCCAGGGAATAAAAGTTGGATTTGTTTCAGGCAAGGCTTTGAACCAGTTTGAACCGGTTCAGTCATGGCTGCTGAAGTAAAACCAAACAGACCAGAATTTTTGCAGTTTGGGTGATCTGGAACAATAACGGGAATGGGAAAAAATTATGGGTCAAAGCCCTGGAATGGGAGACTCAGAAGAGACGTAGTGAGTGCTTTCAGGAGCCTGATGCATTGAGACTAGATTACTGGAAAGTGACACACATTCAGAGTGGCGCAGTCAGCTGCCATCTTTGAGCAGGGCACTGCTGTTTCCTGCCCTACTCAAAATCTGACAGGCAAGAGATTTGGTTGCTATGCAACATGTATGCTGCCCTTGTTTTCTAAGAGGAAGATTAGGTTTCTAGAAGGGATTCAACCCGTAATTTTTCCCATTCCAATTATCATTCTCATTCACTCGAATTTTAAAAATTTGGATCGCTTCTGGCTTCACTTCCTTGACCATGACTGAACTGGGAAAAACCAGTTCTAACCCCTTGTTTCAGAATTTGACAAGGCAGGTGAAAAAGAAAGAAGGGCACTTATTACATTTTTGGAGCAACTTGCCATTTGTTTCTTGAATTGCTGATTTTTTTATATAAGAGCAGCATTTTTGCAAATGAAAATGGGTACTGGTTTTGACAATATTGTTGCAAAAGGGTAGTCAAACACCTTCATAAATAGATCTTTTTACCCTGGGCTCCACTCTTTAAAGGTATGAGATGTGTGCAATTGGACTGGGATAAGATAAGGAGATTTTTTTTTCCATACTTTTTTCCTGAAAGATAACAGAATGATAACATAAATGAATGTAACTGTACTGTCCACTTAGGCCACACCTCTCCCTATTTCCTTCTGTTTAATTTCTAACCCTCTATTGAGGTCCATTACAAGGGCCCCTAAAAGCATGGGCTTTTTCTTTCTTCTGAAACCCAGTAGAACTTTTTATCTCCTTTGTGGCATATATATTCTGTCCTTCATTATACTTATTTTTATAATGAAACTATATCACATATAGCAGTACAAACTGTTTAAAGATTTTAACTAAGATCGCTGTCTCAGTAATGGTTCTGCAGTTGAAAGTAATAGAAATGGCTTAATTTAGTCTGAAAAATAAATTCATTAAAAGAATATTAATTAGCTTATAAAATTAATAGCTGGGTTAGAGAAGCAGGTGCTGAAAAGAACTAGCACAGTAGCAGGGATCTACATAACAGGAAAAACTCAACAGTCTTTTCAGGGAGAAGATTTGGGCTGAATAAATGTTAAGCCCTGGTCCCAGGAAGAGAAATTCTCATTATCTGGCTTAGGATATTTGCCTACCTCTCTGCTGCACTCCAGGGAGGGAGTATCTAAAAGGCAGCTTGGTTTGCAATCCCATCAAGACAGAAGAATATAAGGCATTGTTATTTCCTAATGGAAATTCAGGTGCTGTAACCAACAGAAGGGGAATCATGGTAGCCACCCGGAACACAAAAATGACCACCACACTCACTGTCCACTGTCAGAATTCTACTTATTTGACTTCTGTCCTTTGTCCTAAGAAGAGACTGGGTCTCTGAAAGAATCCTTCACTGAAGCAATTTGGATGGGGAGAGGGAGAGTGGGAGGGCATGTGGGTAGTGAGGGAGGTGAGAGGAGGAATAAGCTAGTCAGGGTTGGAAAGGGAAGATTTTGAGAGACCCATGTACCATGGGGTTAGAAGGGGAGTGAAACAGTTCTTGTTCATGTCTTTAATTACACTTCTGACTGGCTTTGAGGGTAGATACCCTAATGTAAAATCTGATGAGATATTTGTTACTAGAGGAAAATCTTTGTTCACTAAGGAGAATAACATTATATAGTGAGAAAAGACAGAGTGGATTTCTGTAAGCCTAAATGATCAGAAAATTCTATACCCCAAAACCTGAACACCAAAATGTGTGTGTCCTATATGTGCAAAAAAGGCCCTTACATTGTACTTTTTCCATTACCTTACCCATTGCCGTTGAGTAGATTCCGACTCATAGCGACCCTGTAGGACAGAGTAGAACTGCCCCATAGGGTTTTCAAGGAGTGGCTGATGGATTTGAACTGCTGACATTTTGGTTAGCAGCCTGAGCTCTTAACCACTGTGCCACCAGTGCTCTGTACCTTTTCCATGGAGCCAATCAAATTCATTAAACACAAGTTTTCATGTAAAACTTAAACAACATAACTAATGCAATGGAAACCTAGCCTCAGAAGATGATTAGATCACAATTCTCCTCATTGAATCTGCTGACACAGGTTGCTTTGTAATTAAAAAAAAAAAAAAAATCAACATTAATCATTGCAATACTTTATTTGACTTGATCTTCTTAAATTTACTTTACACATTAGGCAGGACTGGATGGTATATACATGGATACGTTCAAGACAGGCATTGCATTTCATTATTTCTATGCATCTCCAGAGAAAGGTAAGCTTGAATAAAGCTATCTAAGCATCAATTTTCAAGGTCTTAAACAATAAACAAAGGTTGTTTCTAAGGAGAGAAGCGAACTCTCTTAGCTTAAACAATGGACGAAGAGTTCTATCTAAGGAATAAACTAAAGTACCAGTCCCCTCAAAATAACATATTTCCCCATATAAAAATTCTGGGCTGATGAAAGGAAAATTACCTCTAGCTTTAAGTATGTACCTTGTTATGAGCTCACTATCTTAAACATATGTAGAACTTTAAGCGACAATAATACACTATGACAGGTCACATTTATTCTCTTCCTCATGTTCTTAATTAAATGTATTGCCTGGCAAGCTTCCTACCGAGTGCCAAACAAAATACACATTTCACAAATGATTCCACATCGTGCCAAGCGTTGGATTTGTATCCAGAGGAAGCTACAACTACTGAAACTATGATAAATTTTTAACTTCCTCAGCCTTAAATGTGCAACGTAATGAAGGCTTTTTAAATTGAGAAATACATTCAAAGGTTGTTTGCTGTCTTCATTTTTATAATGGGTTCTCAGGACCTGCTGTCAGCAAACTGTGTCTTAAATCATTGAGTTTGGATCCTATAGAGAAAGATACCCAGGGGAGGAAGGGGTAGCAATTGGAAGTATTTTAAGTAAACCAGAGGCCAAAGATCTTTAATAAACAGTGTTCATAGTAATTATCTACTTTTCCAAAAGGAGGGCAGATTGAGCCTGTAGTAGTGGGCTTGTATCAAGGATTGAACTGTATCCCCCAAAAATATCTGTCAACTTGGTTGGGTGATGATTCCCAGTATTGTATGATTGTGTACCACTTTGTAATCTGATGTGATTTCCTTATGTGTTGTAAACTCTGTCACTATGATGTAATAAGATGGATTAGCGGCAGTTATACTGATGAACTGTACAAGACTAGATAGTGTCTTAAGCCAATCTCTTTTGAGATATAAAAGAGAGAAGCGAGCAGAGACACATGGGAACCTCACACCACCAAGAGAGCAGTGCCGGGAGCAGAGCGCATCCTTTGGACCTGAGGTTCCTGTGCTGAGATGCTTCCAGACCAAGGGAAGACTGATACATCACAAGGACCTTCCTCCAGAGCTGACAGAGAGGGAAAGTCTTCTCCTGGAGCTGATGCCCTGAATCTGGACTTATAGACTCATAGACTGTGAGAGAATAAACTTCTCTTTGTTAAAGCCATCCACTTGTGTTATTTCTGTTATAGCAGCACTAGATGACTAAAACAGCCTGTCAATTAATCATAAAATTATATGCTGAGGTATAATGGGAAAGGTTGCTCTAACCCACCAATTTTAATGCCATGAAAAATTTTATTAAGGCAAGTGAAAAGGATATCTTTGAAACTCAATTTATTGGTACAGCATGAACCTGCTGGTCACCCTCACCTTGCCCCATCCTTGACTCTCACTCCTCTGCTTGAATTCACCCCATTTCTGGCACTTACTGCTCTCCTCTTTCTGTTTAGAGTAGCACAAGAAAATAAGATGATACAACTGACCAGTGACAGCTCAACAAAGTAGGGCTCTGGTTTAAAAACAGAAAATACCAAATGGTTCCATGAACTTATTTTGTCTTTTTAGTGACAGAGAATATCTGTGAAATGATTCACTGTCTTCTGTTACTGATTAAAAATAAAACCAACCAAACAAGATTAATTATATCATTTGCATTTTTAACTAAGTCTTTGATAACATAATATCATTCCCCTATTTAAGATTAAAAATTTTACCCTTAATGCTTTTTCACCTCGATATTCATATTGAATAAGTCACATGACCATGTAGTTCACTTAATTCATGAAAACAACTATAGCATATATTTTCTCCTATAAATAATAGTTAACCCATTTAGTATTTTCTGTGTGCCAGGCATTATTCCACCGCACACACACACACACACACACAAATTTAATCCATATAATACTCCTATGAATTCATAATTATTATTATCCTATCTTACAGATGAGGAAACTGAAGCAAAGGAATGTGAAACATATCTTGCCTAAGTTACACAGCTACTAAGTACTGGAGATGGGATTTGAACTCAGGCAATCTAACTACAGAGTCTGCTTTTCACCAATATACTATACTACCTCCCAAACTAGACAATGAGATAAAATTAAAATATTAGGAAAGATCTCCTTAGACATTCATAGGAGCTACCATGAATGCAATAGAGCCAAAGACAAAGGTTAGATTAAATTATGGGTGGTTAGGAGGTCCACTAACAGTGACTGGCTCATACACAGCAGCCTCAAGGAACACAACCTAAATCTGTATCCCAGAAAAAATGATGTAAGTATTACACTACATAGACTCTTAGGGTCATGACAAATGGTTGAAATGACACCAGTAGTCTACAGTTCTGGGGTTTCTTTCTTGAGATATTATTACTTTATCTGTTTCTTACCCCTAGAACTCTTCTTCCCTCCCTCCCCGGGTTCTAAACACTAAACTCAAATCTAAACCATTACATATGCAATGCTAGATGAACGATTTCACACTTTGATGCTTATTTGTAATGCAACAAATGGGATTTTTATGAGAGTCTCAGCTTTAGACATAATTATTATTTTGTTTTCTTCTAACACTGAAATTTAGGGCTGCAATATAGGACAGTGAAATGTATATGGACTTGGAAAATACATTTTTGTCTGCATCTCAGTACTACCATTCATTAGCCGACTAGCCTAGGTTAATGACATAGCTAGCTGGTCTGAGCTTATTTTCTCATCATTAAAATAAAGATTGTGATACTTGCCCATGGTAAGGAATACATAAAACCATACATTTTACACAATATTTGGTACGTAGTAGATACTTAGCAAAGGTTATTTTTTTCTTCCCCTTCTTTCTCTACAAATAATGTTATTTTATAAAAAAGGAAACAACTTTTTATAAGTTTTTATGCCTTATTTAAAAATTGCAGTGCTTGTCTGGAAATAGGAACTAACTTGATAAAACTGAATCCCTTCATAGACCTGTTTACTATATTACTTTGTCTAGCCTCCCCTATAACATCCTTTTATTAAAGAAAATAAAAAAGAATATAAAATATATAGATACATAAATTCTGGGGGGGGGTGTTTGCATATGTTGTTATTATTGTTGGGCAAGGTTGTTCTTTGACTCCTTGTACAGAGCTGATTTACATTCAGTATCAGATATTTTTGGTAGTATAAACTTTCCAGGATTAATGATTTAACTCTACAAGGATACCACCAGAATTCACTTACTTATAATTGTGACATTAGATACAAAAGCAAAAAGTAATTATCATGGAAATAACCAAAAATAATGAGATAAAGAGAGGTACCAGACTCAAGCAAGAACGCACTGTTTCTCTACTATTTAAACACAAAATTTTAATTAGGAAACTTTCTCCCTCTGGATGTGACTTTCTCTCGTAAAGTGTCATTCTCAAGTTTTGAGGACCCTATAAAAGTCCTTGGAAAATCAGCTAGTTACTAATCAGCTAACAGTCATCCTGGGTAATTAGTATCCTGCACAACCTTTGGGATTCAAGTGTGAAAAAGGTGTTGCTTGATGAAGGAGGGAAAATATTTATGTCTGAACATAGTATTTTTTTTCTATTTCTGCTCCTCTTGTTCCCCATTAGAATAGCCTGACTGCTATAATGATAACAACAAAACATCTCAGTGGTTTAACACAATGAAGTTTATCCCTCTCTCACACCAGAATCGAGGTTGTGGGGTGGGTGGGCTGTCTACCACGTAGTCATTTGAGGACCCAATCTCCTTCTATCTACATCTCCTATGGCTTCAGAGTCTTCTGCTGGATCCATCGCATTTGGACATCTGACAAAGGAAGAGAATGAACATGGAGGAGTTCTTAGTAGATTTTAGAGGGCATGTTAGGGTTTGAGCTCGACTGCTAACTGAAAAGCTCACCAGCTGTTCCGTGGAAGAAAGATATGGCAGCCTGTTTCCTTAAAGATTTACAGCTTTGGAAAACCTATGTGGCAGTTCTACTCTGTCCTATTGAGTTGCTACGAGTTGGAATCGACTCTAGGACAATGGGTTTGGTACGGGTTTTTACTTCCATCCACATTCCAGAACTCAGACACACAGACTTATCTATATAACTGTAAAGAAGGTGAGAAAATATATTCTATTTTGGACTAGTAGGTAAACTAACAGAGAACAACAATAAAATAACAAAAAAAAAAAAAACCCAGGGTTTTGTGAATTCACAGCTTTGCCTCTGTACATACTCCAAGAGGAGCTAAAATCCTACATTCTTCTTTTTTCATTTTAGCAACAAAAGGCTATGATGTCTGAGAAGGGAATATTGGATGTCAACAAGAAGATGGGGAAAATTGGGAAAGAACAAAGACCTTCACCAGTACAGCTGTAATTTTAAGCTATAAACTCTGCCTGGGTAAAAGACCAATTCGACTTCTTGTTTTGAAATTGTCACAATGGAGATAGTTTATTAATAAAAGCAAAAGATACGTAAGCTTCACTTTGTGCATGATGTATTTGCTTGTGAAACAAGGATAAGGCTTACTTTAGAGATCTTTATGGGGTTCAGCCTGGGAGAATTATTTTAGTTCAGGTATTACTGTTATTGTTGCTACTGCTAGTGTGTGGGGGTGTATGTGTTAAGGATTCCCTTCCTTAAACCTACAAATTAGTTTTCTAACACTCTCTGAGACACAGATCTTTTCTCTGTTTTAAACTCTCAAATTTCCCATGTAACTGTTGGTTTTGCATCAAATCCTAGGCGGGCCATAGAGTTTAGAGTAGGATTTCACAGAATACCTTAAAAACCACAAATCACTAAATACTTAAGTGGAAACAGAAGTAGAATTAGAATGAAGGATTTCTTTCGCGCATTTTGTTTTTTAGTTACACAAAAAGTAGTGGTAAGTAGCCAAATGTTTTTATTTTTGTCTTTAGTAAAACGATAGGCAAACTTCTCCAGGTCTTCTGTGAAGAGTTTACTACTGTTCTATGCCATTTTGTACTGAAAGCATACATAATAACAAACTTCATTACCTGCTCACTGTGTTTCAAGCACTGTTTTAATTGCTTACATTTTCTCACTCAATTCTCATAACCAGGGCTGCTGCATAGAGTTGTACAGGTTGTGCACTTACATGAATTAAGGGTTGTCACTCACATTATAACCCGTTGCCACCGAGTTGATTATGACTCATAGCGACCCTATAGGACAGAGTAGAACTAGAACTGCCCCACAGGGGCTCCAAGGAGCAGCTGGTGGATTCGAACCGCTGACCTTTTGGTTAGCAGCCAAGTTCTTAACCACTGCGCCACCAGGGCTCCTTCACAACCTGTGCTGCCTTACATGCCGATTTTGTTCCTAAAAACTCTTATCTTAAAAAAAAAAAAAAAAAAAAAAAACTATTATCTTCACTCTATAAACAAGAGAACAGAAGTAAAGCTCTAAGTTCCTTACTTCTCCAAGGTACATAAATACAGGCCTATCTAAATTTAAAAGCCAGGAGTTTAAGTTATTAATACTTTCAGAGCCAATAAAAAATGACATAGATAAAAATATCATTATAAGTTTTCTGTCAGTATGCATCTTGAAGCACTGTGATTCAACAGATAACTCTGAATTAGCAGAATGATTCATATATTGCAAAGAAATATACTAGAACAAGATATTCCCATTCATTGTTGTTTTCATGGGGATTCTATTAAAGCATCATTCTGTCTACCTAAACCAAACTCAAGCGTTACGAAATAAATCATTCTCTTTTGGTGAGTTCTTTTTATCATCAACCAACAATCTATCCTAGTTATTCATGAATTCTGTATTTGTAAATCTGCCTACTCACTAAAATATATTTGCAACCCCCAATTCAAAATTTGTGGGGCTTTCATGGTCCTTCATGGACATACTCAGAGCAGTGAAATAACTGAGTCACTCATGTGCATGTTCTCAGCTGAGGTCAAACAAAGTGATGCTCTGCCTTCTTCTTTCAGCTCTTACACTGTAAATAAATGCCCTCATGGCAATCTATTTAGAGTCACATTTTTCTTATTGTTGTGCTTTTTGTTGCTGTTTAAAATGGCCCCCAAGCATAGAGTTGAAGTCTTGTCTAGTGTTCCTAAATGCAATAAGGCTGTGATGTACCTTACAGAGAAAATAAATTTCATTCAATCATTAGTCATAGTGCTATTGGCCGTGAATTCAACGTGAATGAATCAACAATATGTATTAAATAAAGTGTCTTTAAATAGAAACATACATAAAACAAGGCTATGTATTGATCGATTAATGAAAATGTTGTGACCAGAGCTTCACAGGAATTTAACCCTGTATTGCCCCTAGGAGCAACGTTTTTCATTATTCACTAATTCAGTGTTGGTAGGGACTTTATAGAGCATAACTACTGTGAATGATAAGAATTCACAGGATTTCTTTAACATGTATGTGAGTGTGTGTGTTACACAGACAAGTTCCTCAAACTCTCAAAATCTCAAACAGCCATAAGACTGGTAGGCTGAGGATTCCACCCAGCGGCATCGGCAGCTCCACGGATGTTACATTGATCTAGTTTGATGGAGACGCATACTCAAGACACTGACAAAGTGTTGGCAAATGAAAGCCATTTAATCACACACAGAAGGCAGTTTGTTTTCATTCACAGATAACATTGACCCAGAAATCAAAGACCATAGTAACCATCCAGAATCCCTGGCCCACTTACCTTTTCTCTTCCAAAACCCCGTGCTTCCCAGAGTCGGGAGTTGTTGCGTTGGATCTCACTTCTATTGACACCGATTTGCGGTATCAAATCAGTTCCCAGTTCAGACCCCAGCTGCTTCATACAGTCCTCTCTGTCACCTGGAGCTAGGTAAGTGGGTACTAGTCACAAGTTAGGGAGTCCACATGACTCCTCCCTCTCCAGCCTAACTGTAAGTTAGAGAGTCCACACGCCTGACCCCACTCCACACTAGTCTCAAATTATGGTGTTCACATGACTTCCCCCACTCCAGACCAGTTGGCCTAGCAACTCCCTTAAATCAGATAATTTGTTGCAACCACTCACCAACTCCTGGAAAAGGGCCATCTCTAATTCAGCAGAGAAAGGGTACAAACACAAAGAGGATTACACAAAGAGAGGCACAGGGGAGGTCAGGAGGGGATCTTCTATGTGAGCTCCCTGTCCCCAGAGACGCTGTGTCCTCAGAGATGCAAGGTCCTCTCACACGCATTATCAGTTCAGAAGCTCCAAGGAATTTCTGCATCCCAGGCTTTTACTGGCTTATGCATAGTCAATGATCAGAGCCTCATTGTATATGCATGACTGATGGAATCAATGAATATGCAAGATTGATTGCATCATGGCCTCATCACTTCCTGAAATTAATCCTACGTGTGGTCTTTGGGGCTTCCATGACATTTGCACATAAAGGCACCTCCACTGCTGGCAAATTCCAAGGGTTACTTTCAGGAAACCGAGACAAAGAACAAACCAAATTCTTTGTCCCACAGGGTGTGTGTGCGCTACTTAAGGACTAAGAACAGATATATGTAAGGAAAAAAAGCTGCAACTATTTCTTCTTCCTCAACCTGGACTTTTGGTTCACAGTTCCCATATTTTTGCATATAACGTGACCACGTAAATAGCAGGCCCACAGATACATTGCACAGCATAGGCATAGTGAGTTTACAAAACTAATGTGGGGCGGTAGGGGAGGGTTATGCGGTTGGCAAAAAAAAAAAAAGGAAATGTATAACTAGCTTGTTATTTGTGCTAAAATACAGTAATGGTGGTGGCCCATGACGGATCATCAGAAGTTTTCTAGAATCAACAATGATGCCATTAGCGTTAACTTGGTAAAAATTGTAATTTATAGATTGAAGTTTTTTTCTGGAAGATGAATGAAAATGAACGTGGTCCATTTTTGACTAATTAAATAACTTGTTGTAATATCATGTCTACAGATGATTATCATCTAAGAAACACTGCCACTCTTATCTACTCTCACACAGCAAGGAAAGTCTTGCACCAACCTGAAGGGAAAACTGGAGTCTGCAATGGCATGGGTTCTGATCTCACTGCTCCCTCCGTAACACACAACCAGAATCACTCCTCTATGAACTGTTCTTCTAATCTTTCTTCATACAGAGTTCTTGTATTAGTTTATGCTTGCTGCTTTAACAAACTGTCACAACCTTAGTGTCCTAAAACAATATAAATTTATCATCTTAACGTTCTGGAGGTCAGAAGACTAAAACTGGTTTCACTGGGCAAAGTTAAAGTGTGGGCGGGGCTGGTTCCTTCTGCAGGCTCGGAGAAGACAATCCGTTTCCCTGCCTTTTCTAGTTTCTTGTGGCTGCCTGTATTCCTTGACCTGTGGCCCCTTCCTCCACCTTCAAGGCACATCACTGCTTCTGTCATCATATGGCCTTCATTTCTCTGATCTCCTGTCTCTGTTTTATAAGGACCCCTGGGATTACATTAACCAAAAAACCAAACCCATTGCCATCGAGTCGATTTCAACTCATAGCGACCCTACAGGACAGGGTAGAACTATTCCATATGGTTTCCAAGGAGCGCCTGGTGGATTCGAACTGCCAACATTTTGGTTAGCAGCCGTAGCTCTTAACCACTACATCACCAGGGTTTCCGGGATTACATTGGATTTACTCAAATAATCAAGTACAATCTCCCTACCTCAAGATTCTTAATTTACACATCTGCAAAGTCCTTTTGACCTATAAAGTAACATTCGCAAGTTTGGGGGATTAGGAGGTAGACAAATTCGCAAGCCATTATTCAGCCTACCATAGTCCTCAAGAGGCATTATCAAGTAGTCATGGTTGACTTCTATGAGGGAACTACTGGTTTTCTTGGATTTAAATCAAATCTCCTGAAATAAATTGACCAATGGTCTGGTGGTAGCTTCTCCAGCTTGCTAGTTCTTCTTTTTTTTTCTTAATATGACCTATATTATTCCAAAAGTTCCTGGGTGGCACACACGGTTTGTGCTTGACTACTAACCTAAAGGTAGTTTGAACACATCTGGCAGTGCTGCGAAAGAAAGGCCTGATAATCTGCTTCCATAAAAATTACAGCCAAGAAAACTTTATGAATCAGTTTTACTCTGTCACATGGAGTGGCCATGAATCAGAATCAACTGGATGGCAACGTTTTCATTTTTTTCTAACATTATTCCAACTGCCAGCAAAAGCGTCATTCTTGGTTCTTAATGATTTGGTAGCTGTATGCCCCTTTACTTAGAATTTATATCAAAGAAAGAGGCCTGGGAAATCTGAAGATCTGAGAAAACCAGTTATGGGGGTTGGGGGAGGGCTCTTTATATGTCTGATGAATCTCCCCTTCCCCCATGCACCATACATTAATTTTAACATTCCTTTCTTCCCTCTTGGGGCTACACATGAAACACACACACTCCCTGAAAACACATCTTGCATGGGGAGAAAGGAGGGATGAAGTCTTATTCTGTGGGGATAGGGAGAGTTTTCACTTGATTATATGTATTCATTTCCTCTTTCAGACCTACAGACCTGGAAAACTCTGGTAAGTGCTTTCATAAGACATTCGGAAACTACACCCACTGCATAGTTCAAAGGATCATTTAAGGCCAATGATATAGCTAAAATCACCTAAGAGTCTTTTTCTAAGGAATTAGTTATTCAAACTGTGAAATAAGGGATGCGCTTCTCAATGGTAACTCTCTAGACCCATACGGGTAGTGAGAATTGACAAATCAAGCTATTTGTATCTTTGCTTATGCATGGGAAATAACCCCCGTCACCCCAAAAAACTGTAAGTCATTATTCATTGACACCTTCTCAGGACATAATGGGAAATTTGTACTCGGCACTAACATTTGAAAACAGGTCTTTTCTCGCTTTCGCACATTACTTCCCTGAGTGTCACATTAATCAGTCAACGTACTGTAAATACAATCACACTCTGACTGTGGGAGTCCCTCCTTTTCCTGTTGGCAGTGGCCTTGGCATTAATCATGTACACAACCACTTACAGAGCCTGGACATTTTTTCCAGCGTCCCCTTAAACCACTGTGATATACTGGCAGCCCCTGCCCCTTTCACACGAGATCAAATTTTACAGGCTAGGAAATAATCACTTTCAATTTATGAAAATACAGACAGTCCTCGGGCTGCGAACGAGATCCATTCCTGACTGTGTCTTTAAGAATTTGTAGCTAAGTCAGAACAGGTGCATAGGGTTCTTACTTAGCCTTACTTCAGTGCAAGAAAAGCTCCAAGACTTTCCAATGATTTGAAAGTTGCACATGCAGAAAGTGAAGGTGATTGTGATGAAGAATTTGTTGTGAGTAGGGTTGGCTCCATCCTTTCAAAGTGAGGGCAAATTTACCTAATATTAAAGGGCAAGCAGGAGTTCCTAACTTGGGGATTGCCTGTAATAAAATTTAGTCTTTATTATTTAGCTTCTCAAAGTCCACCAACTCACTTCTTACTCTGGTCATGTAACAATTTTCTCCTAGGGTCAACATGAAGAAACATACACAGGTGAAAAGGCCACTTACTCAGTCAAGACCTATCATAGTTAACAGATTGGGTACAGAGATGGTTTAAGGGTCTGACTTCCCACCAGTCTCAAGCTTTGTTGTTGTTTCTGAGATTATGAACCCCGGCCAGCAGATCTTTGGTATGCCCTCGCTCCCCTGGTCTGGTACCCATTGCTGTTGCTGTCGAGTAGATTCCAACTCATAGCGACCCTGTAGGACAGAGTAGAACTGCCCCATAGAGTTTCCAAGGAGCGCCTGATGGATTCGAACTGCCGGCCTTTTGGTTAACAGCCATAGCGCTTAACCAGTACGCCACCAGTGTTTCCAGCTTATTAAATTTTAGGACATTTGTAAAGTCTCCCATCTCAATAGGCTTATTCAGATTGACAGTAACTTGAGATACACTGTTTTACGCAGCTAGTTTTCATGTTAAAGTGCCATTATTGCTACTATCCATTGATGTAAAGGCTTTATTGAGTTATTTTATTGAGCAGTGATCTAAAGCTGATTTTTTTAAAGCAAAGAGTATAATTGTAAAATATGAATAAAATAGTCCACTCGAGTTCAGACCTGTGCATAATTTTTACTTTCTCCGACTGTCATGCCTAGTACTTAAATATTTATCTCATACTATATGAGACAACCTACTTCCCGCCTCCTCAATTGAAAGAAGTTAGAGTAATATCATTGTAAAAAAGTAGTCATCCAGCATCCTGCTTAGCTGTGTGATTCACCCTCTTATCTCTGTTATAGCCTTTGCCCTAAAGATTCTTTGTCTTATGATTAAAATAGACTCATTACCATACCCAGGTACTTGAACCTGCTTTTATATTTTATTGCTCAGTCTGCACGGAGGGTCACATATTGGAACAGACTGAACTGTACTGAAAAGTCTATAATCTAGTTAGAATTGTATGTTTAACCAATTATTACTGATGGAAACAAAATTAGAATAAGAAAGGTATATAAAAGAAAGGCAGGGTTTAACCTGACTTTCTTTCCTTTTTAAAATTTTTTAAATTTTTTTTTTCCACTTTGCAGGCCTTTTTGCTGTTTGTTAGAAGGCTTGGGTACTTTGGTGCTCCTGCAGCTGTGTGTCTTGGGTCAGGGTGTATTGAACCCCAGATCTCCTATGTCCTTTTCTGCAGGACGTATATTTCATTCAAGGTCTGCCAATTTTCTCTTTCTGAAAGTAAGCCTCAAAGGTTTCCCAAAATTCTTTTACAAACGTTAATGATGGTGTGTAGACATGTTGAACCTGACTGAGGAGGCTGGCTTTCTCTCCTGCCTCGAATTCCTACCCAAGCACCGGTGCTTCTTTTGAAATGTGAGACACTGGGCCTCCAATTAAGTGTGGTTATTTGAGAAGAACAGGACTTGAGAAAACCAATGGCCCTGTGGCAGGATGGTCACCCTAAACAAAACCCACATCACTTTGAGGCTCTCAGAAGGAAGCTTTTAGAATTCATGTGGGTGGCTTACATACTGGTGCTGAAAAACTTTTCTGTTTCCTATGGGAAAAAGATGAAATATCCCAGAAAGTTGAAATCATTAAGATTGTGACTCTTTCATGGGATCAGTTCCAAGAAGGCTAATATGCTTATGCCAGGAGCTGGCATCCCAAAGGCAATCCCTCTTCGTGTTGAACTTCTGGTACTTTACAAAACTAAAATGTTCATAGTTTTAGCCAGATAGGTTGGTCTGGGGCAAGGTATTATTCAGCTTGCTCAGCTTGCTCTGTCCAACATCAAGTGAAATGCCACAGGCTTTTCTCTAAATCACCCTGAAGGAAATGTGACTTGAGAGGATGTAATCATCAGAAGACTCATGGGAAATCAATGAGAAGCTTAAAGTTCTTAAGAACTGCTGAGAGATGTCATAATAAAAAGGGGAAAATGATAATACATTGTTTATATATTTAAGAAATTGAGTCATTTCTTTCATTTCCCTATGACATGGATAATCCTAAATTATGATAGTTTAAAACCTTATTTCACTTATTAATTTCCACCTTCTCATTAGTCATCTTGGGGTGCTTCATTCATCGAGAAAGTCCAGTCCCTCATCCTAGCCCTTATATCTACAAATCCTACCCATCTTTTAAGGAAAAATACTTCAAACTTTTTGTTGAACACTATTCTTAATGAACATACCCACATGCAAATGTATATACAGATACCTTTTGAGCATTCATCCTCTATGTATATGTATTAATTAATAAGTTGTGTATGTACTATTGTGCTAATAAAGTATGTATATTATAAAACATATACAGATCTAAAAATTTCAAACGGATTAATTAAAGATGAAAGAAACCATTTTAAATATCTTGCTAATGATAATGTCATTAAAAACAATCTCAAGACACAATTCTCTTAAGAAGAAATTTAACATGGTGGTACAGTGGTTAAGCATTCAGCTGCTAACCAGAAGTCAGTGGTTCGAACTCACTAGTTGCTCCATGAAAGAAAGATGTGGCAATCTGCTCTGGCAAAGATTACAGCCTTGGAAAACCTACGGAGCAGTTCTACTCTGTCCTATAGGGTCACTAGGAGTCAAAATCGACTTGATGGCAATGGGTTTCTGGTGGTTTATTAGAAGATGCAAATCCATATCTCAGGCAGTCTTCTTGATAATTAATTTTATTGGCCTAGTTCTTTTTAGTTTTGACTAGATCATCGTTGATTTGCTTTGTAATATGCCTGACCAACATCTTCTCCCAGGGATAAAGTAATAGTCAGCTCTGACATCTTTTTGCTCTTTGATTGGGTTTCGCTTTTAATTATTCTTAACCCATGCTTTCTTTTCTGAAAAATTTAAAGCAACATGTCCCATTTAATGAAGATGAGCTAAGTTAAAGCTAGGTAATATTATTCATAAATTTAGCTAACCAGGCACACATTAATTGTGATACATAGAAAGCTACTGAAAAAGCGAAGTCACCACATCAACCTCTGCTGACTGTAGAGCTCTCTTGTGTGGGGTATGCATAAAGGAGAGTGCCAGTGTCAATCTACACGTTAAATATTGGCAAGCACACAACTCTCATGTTTTTAGATAATGAATATAAATTAAATTTCTAATATTTTACTGCCATACTCCAATAGAAAGTCATAACGATTCCACTTTGGAGATTACTATTTGAAGACATAGCTCAAATGCTATCTCTTCCAGAAAGCCTTTCCTGTTGCTCAAAGCAGGAAATTCTGAGTCCTTTGAATATTCCTACCATCTTCCCCATACCTTTCTTGAGATTGCTACCACTTCCTACCTTATAATTATACATATGCATGTCTTAGCTCTTAAAACGGACTCTAAACTTCTTGTGGGGAGGGCCCATGACTGATTCTTATTTAGGTTCCCCAGGGGACAGGAGATCAGTGGGGAGACCAGCCATGGGTTGCATATCATAGTTTTCCAAAAATATGTGTTTGAATAGGTGCATGAATCAATTGCTTTCCCTGAACTGAAAATAAACTTCATGGTTTTGAATTTTTTCTTTTTTATTATTCTTGCCTCTGTTAGGCATTACCAAGTGAAAGATTAGTAGAAGGCATACAAAAGAAGAGATGGAAATAAGAAAAGTGTATTAATATTTATTGAAAGTTTAAAACTTATAATACATAATCATCTTTGAATACAGTCATGTACCACATAATGTCCATTCAGGCAACGTTCAACCGCATATATGTTTGTGGTTCCGTAAGGTAATAACAGAGTTCGGAAAGCCTGATCGTAGAACCACCACCGAAAAGTGCATCGCGATTCCCAAACAGAGGAAAACCAGTGCTAGTAATACCAGCAGCAAGCGGCAAAGGAGAAGTATCAGTTTGGAAGTGAAACAAAAGGTTATTAAACAACATGAGGTGGAAAATCAGTCAATGCCATTGCTCGTGATTTATGCATGTTACACTCGACAATCATGACGATCCTCAAAAACAAAGAAAAAATTCTCCAAGCTATTAAAGGATGGGCTCCACCGAAAGCAACAAGGCTAACAAAAATGTGAGAGAAAACTATATCAGGTATGGAGAAATTACTAATGAGGCGGATGGAGGACCAAACACAAAAACAAATCCCTCTCAGCACCTTGACAATCACTGCTAAGGCAGGAAGCTTGTTCCAGATGCTTACAGAAAAAGCAGGAACAGACGATGATAATCGAGTTTAGTGCTAGCTCTGGGTGCTCAAGCGCTTCAAACAACGCTTTTGGCTGTGTAATGTGTAAGTGAGTGGTGAGTGCAAGTGCTGATGTGAAGGCAGCAGAATTTGTTGAAACCTTAGATAAACTAATTGTAGGTATTGTACAGTATGAACCTACTTAACCCATATATTACCTTACCAGATACGTTAGCTGAAATATAGCCTGTACGTGTACAGGATCTTGGCTATTTAGTCAATACAGGTACACTACAGTATCCCATACAGCTTTGCTAAGTACTGTATCTAATATGGTGCTTGCACAACATTCAAATCACATAACATCTTATTTCACAGAATGTGTTGGGGACATTAAGTGACACATGAGTGTAACTGAAATCAGGCAATGGAATATTACCCTGAGATACTTTTTTACTCTAAAATGTTTTAATATGTATGTACTTTCAACATGTTATAATCATCTACAATATACCTCCCTTGTCCCTTTCTGAATTAGTTTCAAATAAAAACTGCAAATGGCAATACAGACATTTTTTTATTCCTCCTCATTTTTGATCGTGGATATCAGAGGAGGAGCATTATGTAGCTTAAAGAACAACTAAGAAGCAGTTTATGCCTGTGAGCACAGATGCCACAGTAAAGACAAAAGAATTATTTTTAGAGTTTTTTTAGTGCAGCAAAGAACTAAAGGTGAAAGGTGAATTCAAATCAAAACCAAAAAAACAGTTACAAATTAAAAAAAAAAAAAGACCCAAGGAATGAAAGAGCAGCTAATTTTTACACACAGCTACTATTTCTAGAAACATAGCAAATATTTGAAGGGCTGGAAACTGTAGGTAACACTGTCTTCTGAGAGCTGAGCTTGGGCGTCCTTGATAGCAACCAGCTTTCCACACACTCGACTCCCAAGGATCACCAAAGTGAGATTAATGATTTAATTTTCTTTTCAAAGATTATGTCCCGTCATTAAGCCGTGCACACAATGACTAACTGTGGGGAAGGTGTGCCAAGCCAGGCTCCATGGAACTGCAGAGGTTTCAGCTGGGCCAAGCTGGACGAAAGGAGGGGGCAGTCAAGTCATCCACACTGCTGCTTATGCTGTGGATTCTGAAGCCCCTGCCCAAATGCCAGATAAAATTTGACTCTTGGAAATAAAATTTCATATCAGCCATCTAAGAAGGGTTTCTTAGTAAGCATGAGCATATGTTCTTGCTGCAATTTCTATTTTAACAATGAATAAGGTATATGTCCCTCTGTCTCTGGCATTTGGACTCATCTATTTCCATAAAATGACACCTAGTCTTCACTAATCTTGTATTGGATTAAAACACACATCCCTCCTTCATCCCTGACTGCATCTGTCTGTAGCTTTGAAATATTTGAAGCCCCATTCTAGGGATCTCAGCCTCCCTGTGGTCATGATGAGTGGCACTCCCAAATCCGAATTAGATACAATTTTTTCCTGCTGGTTCTACTTCCCTTTCTCTCTAGATCTTTCTTGGCCACATCCTCCCACTACAGTCCCTCCCTGTATATTGGATATTCTTTCTCTTCCTTCTCTCTCTCCTTGTTTCTTTCTCTTTCATTTTCTGCTTCCTCTCTCTCAATCTGTTTTTTTTGTTTTTTGTTCCCATACCCCTGCTTGTTACAACCAGAGACATTTGGTAGTCTTACCTGTGGATTAAACAGATAGCTGATCTTTGGTTCCATAGATGTTTTAATGACTACCCATAATAGAAAGTTTCAATTGTATGGTATTTTACAGACTAAAATGCACTTTCTCATAGATTTTTTAAAATTTTCCTAGGCATAGCAAGCCTACAGTGAAGGAATGACAGAGATTATCAGCACCAGGGAAACCCTGGTGGTGTAGTGGTTAAGAGCTACAGCTGCTAACCAAAAGGTTGGCAGTTTGAATCCACCAGGTGCTCCTTGAAACCCTTATGAGCAGTTCTACTCTGTCCTATAGAGTCACTATGAGTTGGAATTGACTCAACGGCAACGGGTTTGGTTTCGAGTTTTTAGTATCAGCACCAACAACAAAGAAAAATGCTGATCATGTACTCCAGTGGCTTGACCAAATTCACACAGTCAGGAAGAACAGAGGAGGGATTCAGTGAAATTCAGTACTTCTGACTCTTGTCCTATGTTTACATTCTCCCAGGTTGCCAATTCCTTTACTCTCTTTGAAACAAACAAACAAAGAAACAAAAAAAATAGCCCTTCTTTCTCTTGTCTTTGATCGTGAAAGACTCTTTAGGAAATGCCCTTTCCCTTCCATGAAGGAAGTAAGCACGTACATTTAACAAATAATTATTGATTCTTTGTTATGTGTGAGGCACTTTGCTAGGCAATATGATGGATAGAAACATGAGTAAGGTATGGTCCCTACTCTTTGTAACAGAATGACTGGATGGAAATGACACCCTCGTGTAGAGGTTATTTAGGTAAAGACTGTCATCTGTATTGGATCTTAAGCTTCATGGATGCAAAGCAGAAAAGTCATTCAGTCAATCATCCATTTATTCACTAAATACAATTTTTTTGCAGTTTACCTACAGACCAGGATTTGTCCTAGGTATGTGTGCCCATGAAATTTGAAAAATCTAACAAGGAAGACAGTAAAGAAACAAACACGTAAGAAATAATAAGATAGTTTCAGATGGTAATTGGGGTAAGATGAATATAAAGCTGGATGATGTGATAAAATATTTGGCTGGGCACGGGAAAGAGCAATACTAGTTGAAGGCAAAAATAATGTATAAAATGAGGCTGGAATTGACAGGAGAAGGCATAGTAACAATAACTGAATGTGGATAGCAAAAAATACATGATGTTTACATTTTAAGACTCAGAGTTGTAAAAGTCTGAACCACAGAGTATTTCCAAAGGAGCTAATTTCTTTGTTGAATAAGTACTATAGACCATACATAATGATATTAAAGGATAAACCTAAGTTAAATGAGACAAGTTAATGAAAAATAGCTAATCACAATGGACATAAATCATGACTTTTATAATCATAAATGCCTTTGAAATTTACAATTACAGAAACGAATAGTTGGATGGGAACTTGACGGCCAATTAATCTGTGTTCCCTCAACTGTAGAAATGATTTCTACAACTTCCATGACTAATAGTTATCTAAATTCTGATTGAATGTTTCCACACTGAGGTCCCATAACTCCATGGGATAGGTTTCCTCTTGCTGGATTGACAATTTTAACTGCTATTTCTTTAAATTGAGTGAAAATCTGCTGAATTCCTCACATTGGTTCTAGCTCTGCCTGTGGAGCTACACAGACGGCAACTGCCATAAGAATGAAAGGTTAGATTCAGATCTCTAGCATGTTCTTTGGACACCATTGTATACCCCTATGTTCAAACAAAAAAAAAAGTATTTTCTCACAAAAAAAAAAAGAACATTTCAAAAATTCAACACAAGAAACAAGCAAAGAAGAAAAATACTGTTTGTTAGCTAATGTTGTTGTTAGGTGCTGTCGAGCCAGTTTCAACTCTTAGCGACTCTATGTACATAGAACGAAACACTGCTCGGTCCTTCACCATCCTCACAATTGTTGTTATGCTTGAGCCCATTGTTGTTGTTAACTAATAAGATTGCTAAATTAGGGAAGAAGGGAAGAAACAAGTGGAAAAACACCTGATACCACAGTAAAGATTTAGGCAGACATGGAGAATCACATGTGACACCGTGTTCTTATCTAAACTCACTTCCAGCACAAAGAGAAGACATAAAATGCTGGAAAACCCAACAGAGCCCTTCTCAGATAAGTATAAGACAGGCAGCAGCTAACAGAGGGAGAGACTGTAACGTTGTCTTTAAAGGTTTAAAGCCAAGTTCCTATGAAGCACTAAGGTGCAGAGATGACACTGTATAAATAGGTTCTGGTAGTCTGGTGACTTTACAGAGAGGAAAGGAAAGAAGAAGGAAGGGAAAGAAACAAACTTTTGTATTTCAACCTTGAGTGAGAACTAAACTTCTAGTAAGGTAAAATTTGAGGTTTAACAATGAACTAGGTATTTTGGCATTTAACCAGTCAGTTAATGAAGGGAAATAGGTATAAATTTCAGGGTCATAATCAATTTCGAAAAAATTCACTATGGTTAATCTTCCATCATCTAAAAGTATACATGTCTGAATGCCTCCTCTATAAACAAATTATTGTCTCCCTACAAACAACTCTTAGACTAGGCTCAACCTTGTGTGTCACACATACCAATTCTCCTTCAGTTGCTTCTTTTGACGACTGTCCTTAGATTTTTCTACCACTCCATCCCACAACTGTTTTCTGCCTCTGCCAAAATCAGTGCTGTCACCACCAATAATCTGGATATCCTGCCATTTTGCTGCACCCTTGGGAGGAGATGCAACTGCCACTTACAAGCAGTAACTACTTAACCTCTTGCAGTATTATCAGTTGTACCGTGTCTAAAATGGGCATAATAATGTCAGCCCTGCTCATCTCATGGAGTCATTTCCAAAGTTAAATGGGTTAGTGCCTATGAAAGTACTTTGTGTACTGCAAATTCCTGTGGAGCTACGTGAGTGTTATTACTATCTGTTTATGATGTTGGAATTATGTGAGACAAGCAGTTAAACAATCTGGCATAGATACTAGTAGACAATCCTTACAAGTTGATGATTTTCCTGACTATCATATAGATGTGTATAGGAAATTGTTCAAGTTTAGAGTTGTGCTGAGATAAAAATATGCATACTTATACAATACCCCCTTCTCAGCTCAACTCTTGATAGATACATTTTTTTTGTTTTACCTGTGTACTTGCTTCTTTGATAATGTATGCGGCTTATTTATTAAATTTTTCACATAATCAGTGTTTATTTACATGTACTACTTATCTATATTATTCTCATGAAATATATCCCTTAAGGAAAGACAGTGTATTAGTTTACATAATTTAGTACATTATATAAACCTTTGCATTGAGTGGATCAGTGCTCAACAAATATGCTTTTTGCAAAAAATTATTAATCTAGGTAACTTGCATATACAAATATCAATTAAAATTACATGTACGGGAACACATTACTGGGGAAGCCAGCACAACTTCTACAAGAAAAGGTCATGGAAGCTCCATAGACACTTCCAAACTCCCTAAGGGACTGAATTGCTGGGCAGAGGGCTGTGGGGACCATGGTCTTGGGGAACATCTAGCTCAATTGACATAACACAGTTTATAAAGACAATGTTCTACATTCTATCTTGGTGAGTAGCATCTGAGGGTCTTAAAAGCCTGTGAGCAGCCATCTAAGATACTCCACTGGTCTCACCCCTTTGGGAGCAACGGAGAATGAAGAGAACAAGATACAAGGAAAAGATTAGTCCAAAGGACTAATGGACCACAGCTACCACGGCCTCCACAAGACCGAGTCCAGTACAGCTAGATGGGGCCTGGCTACCACCACTGACTGCTCTGACTGGGATCACAATAGAAGGTCCTGGACAGAGCTGGAAAATAATGTAGAACAGAATTCTAAATCACAAAAAAAGACCAGATTTACTGGCCTGACAGACTGGAGAAACCCCGAGTATGGCACCCGGACAACCTTTCAGCTCAGTGATGAATCCCTTTCCGAAGTTCACCGTTCAGCTGGGGATTGGACAGCCTCATAAAACAAAACGAGACTAATGAGGCACAGCAGTCCAGGGACAAGGACTAGAAGGCAAGAACAGACAGGAAAGTTGGTGATAGGGTTGAGAAGGGACAGTGTTGACATGTCATGGGGTTGTTAACCATTGTCATAGGGCAATATGTGTACTAAC
>NW_004444099.1:4464373-4528849 GCF_000243295.1 Trichechus manatus latirostris | reverse complement strand
GATCAAATTGACAACAGCAACTCAAAAGGTTTGATGGGAAGCCTAGGGGGCAGTGAATTGAAAATAATGGTGATGGAATAATTTGGAAAAGGATAGTGAGAACAGCAGCACATCTGGAAGAATGTAATTGATGTCACTGAATTGTACATGTAGAAACGTTCAAAATGGTATAACTTCGGCTATGTATATTTTCACCAAAAAAAAAGGTCCTCAAGGTCGAGAAGGGAGAGTGTGGACAAGTTGTGAGATTCTTAACCAATGTCATAAAACAATATGAGTACTGACTGTTTAATGAGAAACTATTTGTTCTGTAAACCTTCATCTAAAGTACAATAAAAATGTTTTTTTTAAATTACATGTACTGGATATGAACTATCACAAATTTTAAAATAGTGGGTCCCAAAAAATTATGTAATATATATGCATGCATACAAACACACACACACACACACACACCCTACTATTTTGTAAATGTACTTTATCTGATCATTTCAAATGTTTATGCAATAGGTTTTAATTTCAATGAAAACTAGTCATTAAATAAAGCAAATTTGTCTATTGAGACAAATTATTTCAGCAATTGAATTTTAGTAAAAAAAAAAAGGATAAAGGTTGTGAAGTTTAATTTAGGCATCACATTGTAGAGGACTATGACCATTTTTTTAAAATTTACATTTTGAGTTAGCTGTGTTCCTGGAACATCTGTTGTGCCATTATGACAGGTGTTTATTAATATGGATGTCTAATCAAATCTCTTGGTTGCTAATAGCTTGGCAATTCAACATCTAAATATTGTCAAAATCCTTGATTTTACACTGAAAACTGTGGATAATTGATTCAAAGCTTTTTTTTCCCTTGACTAGATTAAAAAATTAAAGCCTGGCCAGTGTACTTTTTATTAGCATTTCATTATTCTTTCAAAATTTGTAAAATGTCTCAATGATAAGAACTTGTGAAGGCAAAAAAAAAAAAAAAAAAAAGTCTTCTGCAAGCCAAGATGTGTCCTGATCTAAGTTTTTTCAAGCTCTTCCTCATACAAATAAAAGTGAACTTATTTTTCAAAATACAATTGAAAATTGACCTGGGCCGAGAGTGAGTGGTCAGAGGTAAAGTAATAAAATAATACAGCTCTACTATCTAGACAGGGAGCCCTAGTGGCCCCGGTGGCATAGGAGTTAAGAGCTCAGCTGCTAACCAATGGTTGGCAGTTTGAATCCACCAGCTGCTCCTTGGAAATTCTATGGAGCAGTTCTACTCTGTCCTCTAGGGCCGCTATGAGTCAGAATCAACTCGACAGCAACGTTTTATCTACACAGCAAAAGGCCTATAGAAAATACTTTTTGGTGCATGCAAGCTTATATTCTATATTAAATCTTCTTAAAATTATTTAATATGTTCTGAGTAGCAGAAGCGAGCAAGAAGCCATTTGGTAGCCTTCAGCAATTTGGTGGAGTAGCTTCAATGAATGTGTTTACATTTTAGTCCTTCAGCTAGAATTTTCCTTGAGTATACAAGGACAAGATTCAAATCTAGGAATTTTCTGTGGTAATAGTATTAAATGGAAATATTTGAAATTATTAAATTTAATAATCATATATTCTGAAAGCTTAGAATTTATTTCCTTCTGGCACACTTTACTTCCATCATTTCTTTGAAATGTTTGCCTTTTGGTAAATGCCAATACTGGTTGGCCGTATGTTTTTGGTCTACTATCAGCACTGTCTAATAGAACTTTCTGCATCAATGGAAATGTTCTCTATATATCCAGTATGGTAGCCACTGGACACATGTGGCTATTGAGCACTTGAAATGTTGCTTGTGCAACTAAGAAATTGAGTTTTTAATTTATTTAATTTTAATTAATTTATACTTAAATTTAAATAGTCATACTTGGCTAAGGGGTATTCTGTGGGACATTGTAGTTCTAAATAAGGCTATATTACTTTCCGGTTTAATAAAAATTGCTTCACTGGAGTTAAGAATAATGCTAAATCACTTGCATAAATACTTGCATAAATACATATGCTAGAATCTCTTGACTGTATCTATGCAAAAAAAAACAGCATCTAATAGACTAACCGGAAACCCTGGTGGCATAGTGGTTAAGAGCTACAGGTGCTACCCAAAATGTCAGCAGTTTAAATCCACCAGGTGCTCCTTGCAAACCACATGGGGCAGTTCTACTCTGTCCTATAGGGTCGCTATGAGTCAGGATCGACTCGATGGCAATGGGTTTGGTTTTTTGGTTTTTAATAGACTAATAATCTTTCTAGATATGGTTTACTCTTGTAGAAATGAAGCCACAATAGCAATGGACATAGTTCATTAGACTGTGAATGTCTTCAGAATCTTTTCCACATGACCTAGATCAGGAGTTGGCAAACTATGGCTTGCAAGCCAAGTTCAGTTTACCATGTGTTTTTGTAAATAAAGTTTTATTGGAACACAGCCACATCCATTCATTTATATATTGTCTAGGTCTACTTTCTTGGTATAATAATAGAGTTGAGCAGTTGTGACTGAGCCCATATAGCCAGCAAAGCCTAAAATATTTATGATCTAGCCCTTTATAGGAAAAGTTTGCCAACCCCAGACCTAGATGAATAGTTATATGGTAAATATTAGGATAAAGTCTCTCTTACAGAGCAGTCCACTCTTCTCTGTCCATTCCTCATGTATAATACATAATACATACTGCACAATACAATATGTAATTATATTATATATAGGTAAAGTGTTATATAATATATATGATGCAATCTATATAACTATAGATATATAATATATATAGCAATTTAGCAAGTGAAGACATTATTAAATATTTAGAAAAAATTCCTATGTGTTATTCATGCAAAGCATGGTAAATTTAATGTACAAATGACATTTTATAGCATTTTCTTTCTATTTTAAGTAAAAGGAGCCAAAGAATATATCTCTGTCTGGAATCATGATGATTCAGAGACTATTAGAGCTAAAGTAGAGCATAAATGTACATTCTAAACTCATTTTAAAGATAATAGCCTACGAAGTTGTAAGATGCCTAAGGACACACAGAGATAATAACCAGTTAATCAGTCCTCATTTACTGAGGGACATCTATTGACATAACCACCCAGTTAGGCCAATGTTCTATGCATAATTCAAAAACATGGTATCCAAGGAGCTCAGAATACAGCCTGGAAAGGAAAACCCTGTGGGTTGTCACTTGTCATTGTGCTATGTACGACACATGCCCTCATCTCAATCCAACTGGAAAGATGGGAAGGTTCCAGATAAGATTTCCTTCTTGTTTTTTGCAGTGTGCCTATTTCATGCCATCAGCTAATTTTAGGAGGACACAGAGGAATATAACATGTACAACGGAACAGCATTATTTAAGGATAAAGACCCTTGGCAAAAATTACAAATGACCTATGTATTCCAGAGTCTCTAACAGCTCAATTTAAGTAGCTGGATTTTATTTTACTCAACAGTGACTTTGAGGTGTTTTGAAGACTTATTCCAAAACAGAATTAACCTGAATTCTACTAGAATAGTCTTAAGAACAAGTCTTATTCCATTGGTATTCTTTTAAAGACCATTCACTGTTATGAGAAATCCTTAAATTAAAATTTACTTTCTGAATTAAGCAGAAGTGGTGCTCATTTTTCTTTCTCTTACAGGAAATTTGTCATAAACCAGATATGCTCCCATATTAAAAGATGTTCAGAAATATTTGATTAGTATATGTTTAAAGGTAAAATATAACCATGGCATTATTTTCATAAGGAACTTTCTTTAAAATCATCATATAGGTTTCTGAAATCTGTTGAAAAAAGCAGTCATAATTCAAATTAATGCATAATGACAGGAATCTGTGCCTCTAATTCTGCATAGGTAATTCTGCATAGGCCTTTAACATTTGCCAGAATATTCTTTACTTACCAGATGCTTGAATAAAAACTACTATCTCACTTTAGGATTTTTTTTTTTTCTCTTTCAGTCTCTGTGAAGATAGTAGATTTAATAATACAATAAACTGTATTAAATACTGTGGGGTAAAGCACTTAGTTTTACCCTAAGTAAGCTGGCCTATGTCCTTGGCTCCAGAGAAATAATCCTTGGAGTAATTGGGATGTGTTGGTCTGAGACTTCCAGGCTATGTTTGTGCTGACTAGTGGGAGCCAGCAGGACCAGAAAAGACTCTACTGGGAGGTCATTATCAACTAGCCTCAGGAGGCATGACATAGCCTATCATGCAGAACTGGCCAATAAAAGCATTGGCTCACAGAGGCTCAGAGGGCTTCCTGGTTCATGAGAACATCTGCTCTCTGGAGGGTAGCACACCTCTTAGAACACGGAAGCTTCACATTGGGAACCATCCAGGGCCTTGCTCTATGAGTCTCTTCATTTGTATCCTTTTTGGTTGTAATAAATCTGTAGCCATTAGTGTGGTATGCTCTCTGTGAATTCTGTGAGTTCTTCCAGTGAATTACAGAACCCAAAGGGATAGAAGAAGCCAGCAGGTCAGAAAGCAAGGGTGTCATGTGGACTCCCAAGATTGCAGCTGGCATCTTGCAGGGTAGTGAGAAACCAGCCCTGAATTTGTGGTCAGTAGGTCAGAAGGTTAGACTGTTGTGTGGACTCCCCAGTCCTGCAGCCTATTTGCTTATTTGGTAGTGTGAAGGACAGTGTCCTTTTAACTTGTGAGTTCTTACCTAGCTCTGGGTGGCTAGGGCCTGAGAGAGAGAGGGAAAGCGAGTGTTGCAGTGGTGGCTGGTGATAAGGACGGAACAGTAGGAACGTGGAAACTGGATCAATTTCTACATTTTGGGGATTGGACTCATGCTGATCCTTATCATGCAAGTCCAATCTGAACTATGTAGATGTCTGGATTACATTATCCTTTTCCAGAAATGTGTGTAGATGTAGATCTTTGCTTAATTCTGGAATGGAGAGGTACTCAAAAACAGAACCAATTAACTGTTACAATTATATTACATTGTACAACCAAGTATTTTAGAATATGTTTCTTGCACAGTGTGAGTCATGTTCTTATTCCAGTTTGGTACCTGAGTAGTCCTCTGAAATCCGTCAGGTGGGGACAAAGAGAACACAAAAGACTTGTCTTCATATTGTGCTATTCCAAAGTTAACTCTGGCCACAACAGCTCATGAATTGGTTCCAAGTAAAGCCCTGCATAGTCAGTTGTGAGTACAATTAGTAGCAAGAATTAAAACTCTACCTCTGGCATTTCTACTGGAACAGATGACTAAAGCTCTCGTGAATTCTTTATTTATATCGCCCACTGAAATATTATTGAAGGACTTTAATTTGAACTGCAAGAAAAGGTAAAGCAAAATCACTGCAGTTGGTGCTACAGCTATGGAAATTTGGCCAGTTTACAATATCAAAATGAGTCAGTGAATCAGGACGAGTGGTTTCTAGTAGCTAAAGAATCTCTGAACCTCATACCTGCGAACAGGCACCCAAATAAGAGACTACGAAGCCTCCAAAATATCCCTTAATCATGGTGCCCAGCAGACAATTCTTTACTGAAAACATGTTATGCATGGAATTTCTGTTTTGAAAACTGGGAAGATAGGTAGTGTTTGTGGTGGCAGTCCAAAAATGACATATTCATAAATATTGGAATTGGAGTCTATTATTGGGTGGTTTTGGAGTAATTCTCCGAGGCATAACTCATCTTCTCCCAAAGATATATGTGCTTTATTCTTATATCCCATACTTTTTATTTTTATTGAAGTTATCATGGTGAGGTGTATTAAAGCATCTGTGCTTGAGAGATATAATTGTTTGCAACACCTTAACTCTTTGACCACAAGTGAGAATGATTGGTTCTATGAAGATCTTTTCAACTCCACCCCAGAAACAAGTGTGGCGTGATCTAATATCTGTCACATTATATAAAAAACCACTTGCTGCCATACTGACCCCAACTCATGGTGACTTTATGAGTCGGCAGCAGAGTAGAACTTTGTGTGTCAGACTAGAAGTTTTCTCCATAGGGTTTTCAATGGCTGATTTTTTTTTTTGGAAGTAGATGTCAGGCCTTTCTTCTGTGGCACCCCTGGGTGGACTCAAACTTCCAACTTTTTGGTTAGCAGCTAAGTGCGTTAACCATTCGCACCACCCAGGGACTCCTGGAGTTGCCAGTAGTTGTAATTGACTCGACAGCAACTGGTTTTCATATTACATACGGATTACAAAAGACACACACACCCCTGGCCATGAGGCCCAAGTGCTTATCTAATTGTATTGGGAGATGAAGTTAATTCAAATACATATACACACACTCTGATTAGGCTGACAGAGAGTAAGTATAAAATGTTCACTATATAAAATAGTCTCTTTTTAATCAGATCAGAAGAAATGGTTTTATTCACTGCTTATTTAATAAAGAAATGCACTATTTAATAAACTTGCTTTTCAAGTTTACACACCAACCATCACATGTATGTATAGATATTATCCTGGGTAATAATGTGCAAGTCTTGGAAGATTTTTCTAATATACCTTCAATATTATTTTGAAAGAAAATAATCAGTTACCCCCAAATGAACATTCAGATTACTTAATAAGCACAATTATGACATTTGTTCTACCAATGTCAGTCTTTATGACCACTCATAACTCATGCAGAACAATTACAGGGCAATGTGCTTTACTTATTACATAATCAACACTTCTGTTTTCTGTGAAATGTCATTAAATCTAAAGCCCTGAAGTGCAAAGGCCTTCAGAGAGGCATCAACAATTTCTCAAACCATTTACCCTACAAGGGATATTGAATTTTAAGAACAAGAATTATCTTCCCATTTGCAAAATGAGAGGGGTTGGACGAGATGGTCTTGCAAGACCTTCCAGGTTTTAGAGCCCATAATTTTATACCCTTTTTCCCTTTCTATAAATAATTCCTCAGACTTAAATAAACTACATCTAAGGCTAAACCTGGTGGCATAGTGGTTAAGAGCTACAGCTGCTAACCAAAAGGTTGGCAGTTCGAATCCACCAGGTGCTCCTCGGAAATGCTATGGGGCAGATCTACTCTGTCCTACAGGGTCACTATGAGTTGGAATCGACTTGATGGCAATAGGTTTGGTTTGGTTTTAAGGCGAAAAAGATTATGTAGTTATAAAAAAATCAATCATATTTTTGTGTATATTGAGAAATATTTATTTTCTAAATTAGGTATAAAGCAAACGTGTTTTTATTTTCAGCTATCTGTAACCAGTCAGGGAGACGCTTACACAGATGATCAACCATATGGCATTAATAAATGTATAACCCAGACAGACAGGAAATATTTTATGTTTTAACCAAACTGCTAAACTAACTCATGAAAATGCCATATATAAACTATTTAGCTGAGAGTTTTATTGCAGAAAAACTGTATCGTAATTAACAATTACCATAGGACCAACCATTTTATTTTATGATTATTTCTTAAACAAATTAAAGAAGATGAGTTGTCTTTCAACCACATTCAGTTACAGCTACTCGCAATATTATGCGTAGGAATATGTAAATATCTATAATTTTATAAAAACAACTTAACCAGCATGATGAGTATTATTTACACAGAAGTTACAATGGGAAATAAAAGCACAGTAGTAAATATATAAAATGCTTAGTTAGATCAATGATTGTCTAACCGTCTTCCACCGAGGTTACCTCAGAGGCAAAAAATATGGAGAGTACAAGTGAGGAATCAGAGCCAAAATGGATGCCAAATTGGAGGACCCAAGCCTCCCAGTGAGCATTGCCTAATACAAGTCTTTTTTTTTTTTTTTTTTAACCTATAGTTGTATACTGGAATTGTGCCTAAGGTTGTTATTTTTTAAAAAAATCTCAATGCTTAATTTTTTCTTAAATTCTGGGTTAGTAATTTCCTGATTATTGTATTTAGTGACAAAACACATGGCTACAGAAAAAAAGAAGAGGTGGAAAGGAGATACTTGATAAAAGTCATGAGTAAATGGGTGTTTAAAGAAAAGAAACAGGCAGAATTAAAACTGAATGGTACTATAGGGTCACTATGAGTAGGAATCGACTTGAGTGCAAAGGGTTTGGTTTGGTTTTTTTGGTAACTCCCACATTTATAAAAGGAATAAGATGGGTCATATAGGAATGCTGATTATTTTGTGATATGTCTACCTAGAAATGAAAATATTTTAGCATAATCAGTCCAGTAAAAATATAAAAATAAACCCACTGCCATTGAGTTGATTCCAACTCATAGAAACCCCATAGGATTTCCAAGTCTGTAAATCTCTACAGAAGCGGACTACCACATATTTCTCCCTTGGAGCTGCTAGTGGTTTTGAACCACTGACCTTTCAGTTAGCAATCACTTTAACTACTGTGCCACCAGGGCACCTTGAATTAGTCCACTAGTCCATTAATTTCCTCCATTTTATCACCTGCATTAGAGCAATTAATGCAATACTACAGATATGAGACCAACTTATTTTCCTCAGAGGACTTACAATGGAAATAGATTGAGTTTTCCAATCTTACCCAATTTTCAAGCATTTGGAATTCAATAATGGACAAGACATTCACTTTAAAAGTGTTTTTTCCTCTACCGCAAAATATTGAGTCGCAAAAGAGTGGAACGTGATTTTATACATTTTAATTATGTCAGTAAAAATTGCAAATAATACCAAAATAAACAAACTCTACTGTCATTTTAATGCTTATAAGACCAATTTACATTTGGAAGAAAGCCATTGTCTGTAAGTAGCTATCCACTGAGGCTAATTACAAAAGTACAAGCGGTGGATTTGAGGTGGAAGAAAGTGGAGAACTTGGTCAATGGAGATGAGGGAGGGACTGACACACACCTGCTATTGAGTTGCTCTGGGAAAAGGTATCCAATCTGACTAAACAGAAAATTACCATAGAAGAGTTTTGGATAAGAAATGGTAGAGAAGCTAAGGGCTAGATTTGGACACCAGGGAAAGTTGATGTGTTTAAGACACCTCTACTCTTGGAACTCACTCTTCAACCAACACTGACCCATCCTCAAGGGAAAGAAACTGTGGAAAATATTTAAGCAGTGTTAAGTTCTCTTCTGTTGTGGCTGGGAAACCCTCTGATGCTCAGAGAGCACTGGCTGGCCTCAGGGATGATTTGCCATGTGATGAGGTCTTTCATATGCTCTCAGAAGTGTGGCCTCTGAGTGCAAACACTTACTCATGATCTGAATTTTACTCATGGTTGATCACTGACTTTTTCTTGACCCTCTGCCTAACTAACAACTCAAAAGTGTCTCCCTTTTCTGCATACGTAGAGTAATCCTCACATTCTTAAATATTTTTATAGATGTGATATACCTCTCTATTTGTCTGGACATTACTTAAGGATAGAAAGGTAGGTCTACAAATTTTTTGCACACTGCAAAACACCAAACATTAGAATTGTGGATGCTCATAGACTGTTAATAATTAAACTGATTATATCAAACCTACCAAAGGAATTTAAGAGGCTTAATTTACCCATTCTCTTGGTAAATAATGGAAAATTAGTGTTACTGAGAAAAAACAGATTAATTTATCATAGGAGCATTGCCAAATTGGAGGAAATTGTATCAATTATCTGAAGGCAATTTGTGTTTGATACTCTTTGTAATTTAAAATGTGAAATATTCTCTTAAATACTCATAATAGTACTTTGCAAAAAGTTTACATTAAGGCTAACTTGAAATAGTTGTAAATAGCAATATGTTGAAAATGAGCAGTGAACTTTGGCAGAATTCTTACTTGCTGATGCATGCAGATTTGTATTATTTATAAGCTGCTAATTGGACTCTACCCTAAAAAAGACTCTAAATACTATACTCCACAAGAGTTCTAATTTAGTGAAGACGAAATAGCAAATATTCATAGAGCTCTCAGATTCTGCAAATATTCACAGAACTCTCAAATTCAAATTCTGTCTTTGACAAACCACTGTATCGGTGTCCCAAATTTACTAATATTTCATGAAAGAAAAATAAAACAATGTTAAACAATACTAAAAATTTCTGTAACTGGGTTGAATGGATACTGCAATAAATGTATTTTTTTCCTCAAAATAATCTGGAAATTTTGTATACAAGATATTTGCTGTGTTTTCTGTTAGATGTTGTCTTTCATAAAGGTAAGGAGTTAATTTTTGATCTAGAATTTATTTGGACCATCTGGTGACATGTTTAACCTTCATCTTCTAGGTTCTTTTCACTCTTATCCTGCCCCCAAAATAAACAGCAAACAAGATCTCTAGTTGCTTTGAACAAAAGTCATATCTCAAAAATGAATAATTTATGCAATTATCCTCAAACTATGTGCAAAGTACAAGGTTGAGGAGGACTTCTGCTTTGCTTTGATGAAAGACAGCTCCTCCTGATTCCCTTCAGATTCTTCTGTATTAACATTTACCACGAGAAGTAATCATAGCTCTATCACCTGAGGTGCCTTAAAGATTGCATGCCAATAACTACTTCAGAGAGAAAGGGGGAAGGAAGACAGTGCTCGTCTCACATACATTTGCTTTACCAACAGCATGGTACCCAGAGACACCTACTGAATTCCAGTTCATGCTTTAGAGTTCAATGTTTAATTTTCACCTCTTCTGAATTATTATGAACTGCCCCCAAATAAGGAGTTACTTCCTTATTGTTCTCTCATAGCACTGGGTTTAGAATATCAGTATTAATCCATATCCATCTATATTTTTGTTTTGAATAATATGTTTGCTTCTTGGCTAGAATTAGAACACTTAGTTGCTGGGTCAAAGTTTTTTTTAACCATCTCCAGTACTTAACTAAGCAGCCATGGTGGCACAACAATTAAGTGCTCATCTGCTAGCCAGTGGTTCCGCTGGAGAATGACCTGGCAATCTGCTTCTGTAAAGATTACAGCTAAGAAAACCCTATGGGGAAGTGGAAGTTCTACTCTGTCACAAATGGTCACTATGAGTCAGAATTAACTCGATGGCACCCAGCAACAACAACAGTACTTAGATAGAGATAGTTAAAAAAAAACTTTGTACTTAACTTCCATCTGTAAGTTCGTCGTACTGTGGTGGCTTGAATGTTGCTTTGATGATAGAAGTTATGCCATTGGTATTTCAAATACCAGCACAGATCCCCATGGTGGACAAGTTTTAATGGAGTTTCCAGGCTAACACAGACTAAGAAGAAAGGCCTGGAAATCTACTTCTGAAAATTAGCCAACAAAAACCCTCTGGATCACAATAGAATATTGTTGAATAGAGTACTGAAAGATGAGTCCCCAAGGTTGGAAGCCAATCAAAATACACAATACCTACATAAATAGACTCGAGTATACCAGCTGTCATGAAAATGGCACAGGACTAGACATTTCGTTCTGTTGTACATGGGATCACCATGAGTACGAGCCAATTCAATAGCAACTAACAACAACAGTACTTTATCTCAGAGCTTATCATGAACTATGTGCTTAATAAATGTTTTCAGAAAGGATTTCACCAACCACTTTTTTTCCATGTTTACTTAAAAATCAAAGTCAACAAAACATTGCAAAAAAAATTAAAAATCACCACCAAACACCTCATGGATTTGGTTCCTTGATTTGGAGGATTAGGGTCATGGTTTCATAGGACATCTCAGTTAATTGGCCTAATAACATGTTTAGCCATTCTGTAGTGCCTGGGGTCTTAAAAGCTTGCAAGCAGCCATCCAAGTCACAAATATTGGTCTCTTTTCACCTGGAGCCACAGAGGAAGAAGGAGAATCAGGAATAGGAGGAAGATATAGAAAGTGTGGCTGATTGCCTCCATGAACAACTGCCTCTTTGCTATGAGACCAGAAGAACTGGATGGTGCCCAGCTACCATTACTGAACATTTTGATCAAAGATTACATAGCAGAATCCTGATCAAAAGGGGGGACATGCAGAACAGAATTTCAAATTCTCATGGAATCTAGACTTTCTGGAGCCATAGAGGCTGAACAAACCCCTGAAACTATTGCCCTGAGGTAGTCTCTAAACCTTAAATAAAAAATATCCTCTGAAGTCATCTTAAGACCAAACAATAGTTTAGCTTAACTAGTAAAAAAGTCTGCCTTTACCATTATGCTCTTTCAAGAACTATCTATATGGGGTCAAATTGACAACAGTAACTCAAAAGATTAGATAGGAAACTTAGGGGGCAGTGAGTTTATGTTAATGAGGGAGGAGCAACTCAGAAAAGGAGGGTGAGAATGGTTGCACAACTGGGAAGAATGTAAGCAATGTCACTAAATTGAACATGTAGAAACTGTTGAATTGGTGTATGTTTTGCTGTGTATATTCTCAACAAAAAATAAATAAAATTTAGGGAAAAAAATGGTTTCCAGGAGCTTGTAGGATTACTTTGTTATCTTACATCGGAAACCCTGGTGGTGTAGTGGTTAAGAGCTACAGCTGTTAACCAAAAGGTCGGAAGTTTGAATCCACTGGGTGCTCTTTGGAAACTCTATGGGGCAGTTCTACTCTGTCCTATAGGGTTGCTATGAGTCGGAATTGACTGGATGGCAATGGGTTTCAGCAATGGGTTACACTGGAAGAAACCAAAGGGGAAGAATACGCTTGGCATTTCTCAAGTTGAAAGAACTTAAGAAAAAATTCAAGCCTCGAGTTGCAATACTGAAGGATTCTATGGGAAAAGTATTGAATGACATAGGAAGCATCAAAGGAATATGGAAGAAATACAGAGTCACTGTACCAAAAAGAACTGGTCAATGTTCAACCATTTCATGAGGAAGCATATGATCAAGAACCAATGGTATTGAAGGAAGAAGTCCAAGCTACACTGAAGGCATGGGCAAAAACAAGCCTCCAGGAATGGACAAAATACCAATAGAGATGTTTCAACAAACAGATGTAATGATGGAAGCACTCACTTATCTATGTCAAGAAATTTGGAAGATAGCTACCTGCCCAACTGACTGGAAGAGATCCATATTTGTGCCCATTCCAAAGAAAGGTGATCCAACAGAATGTGGAAATTGTTGAACAATATCATTAATATCACACACAAGTAAAATTTTGCTGACGATAATTCAAAAATGGTTGTAGCAGTACATTGACAGGGACCTTCCAGAAATTCAAACCGAATTCAGAAGAGGACTTGGAAAGAGGACTATCATTGCTGATGTCAACTGGATCTTGGCTGAAAGCAGAAAATACCAGAAAGATGTTACCTGTGTTTTTTTGACTATGCAAAGGCATTTGACTGTGTGGATCACAGCAAATTATGGATAACGTTACAAAGGATGGGAATTCCAGAACAATTAATTGTGCTCATGAGGAACCTGTACATAGACCAAGAGGACATTGTTTGAACAGAACAAGCGGATAGAATTTTTTTTAAATCAGAAAAGGTGTGCATCAGGGTTTTATCATTTCACCACACTTATTCAGTCTGTATGATGAACAAATAATCTGAGATCCTGGACTATATGAAGAACTCAGCATCAGGATTGGAGGAAGACTCACTAATAACCTGTGATATGCAGATGACATAACCTTGCTTGCTGAAAGCAAAGAGGACTTGAAGTATTTACTGATGAAGACCAAAGACTACAGACTTCAGTTTGGATTACACCTCAATATAAGGAAAATAGAAATCTTCACAATTGGACCAATAAGTGACATCACAATAAATGGAGAAAATATTGATGTTGTCAAGGATTTCATTTTACATGGATCTACAATCAAAGCCCATAGAAGCAGCAGTCACAAAATCAAATGATGTATTACACTGGACAAATTTGCTTCAAAAGACCTCCTTAAAGTGTCAAAAAACAAAGATGTCACTTTGAGGACTAAGGTGTGCCTGACCCAAGCCATGGTATTTTCAATGGCCCCATATGCATGCAAAAGCTGGACAGTGAATAAGGAAGACTGAAGACAAATTGACGCATTTAAAGTATGGTGATGGTGAAGAATATTGACTATACCAAGAACTGCCAGAAGAACCATCAAATCTGTCTTGGAAGAAGTACAGCCAGAATGCTCCTTAGAAGTGAGGATGGCGAGACTTCGTCTTACGTACTTTGGACATGTTATCAGTAGGGACCAGTCCCTGGAGAAGGGCATGATGCTAGGCAAAGTAGAGGGTCAGTGAGAAAGAGGAAGACCGACCATCAACTAGATAGATTGACACAGTGGCTGCAACAATGGGCTCAAACATAGCAATAACTGTGAGGATGGTGCAGGACTGGACAGTGTTTCATTCAGTTGTTCATGGGGTCACTCTGAGTCAGAATCGACTTGATGGCACCTAACAACAACAGTGGGAGAGAGGAATCAGTCACAATTTTCATTCAGAAAACATTTCTGGCAAATGTAGAAAGGTTTTGAAATTTGTACTTATCTGTTACTATATGTATCTCACGACTTTCAAAGGGCAAACAAAGAGACGATACTTGAAGCAGAATGTTGACCCATATTGACATTGGCAGAGTTTTAACCTAGTTGCCTAGCTTCTCCATTTTCACTAATGAAAAAGATGGAGGTAATGTATACTGCCCTTTTATTAGAGAAATGCAGGTATTAGACAAATTAACTAAAGTATGTTTATGAATGTTACAGCAAATTCTACTTTAAAAATACCCGCACAAATGGTATTTCATCAGTGATGAACTGTTTCTTGAGAAAAAGTATCTAGAGATCCGAGTTCTCCTAGATGTATTATTAAATTGCTTCTTGAAGCCTTTCTGAGTGTCTGTTCTTCATATGTAAAATGAGAAGACGGACTAAAGGATCTTTCAGTTCCCTTAAACATTTTAAATACAGTTTTTGATAAATAAGATAATTTACACAAAAGCTGAATTGCTAACTCACTTTTGTAGCTCCCCAGCTAGCCCTCTGTCAGAAAAATGGCCAGTGTTTATATAATCAGAAAAACCTTCAGAACCCTACATGAAACTTATTCAATGATATTTTAACTAATACAGAGTCTATGGTGACTATTCAGAAACATTTCTGCTCACAAATGCAATAAGGTGGACTTGCTTTTCTTTTGTTTTTTATTTATTAATTTTCTGATCAGTAGTGGGCTTTAGCTGAAACTTAAAGATAAAGAAACTCGTTGCTGTTGGGTCTGTTCAGACTCATAGCGACCCTATTGGACAATGTAGAACTGTCCCCATAATGTTTCCAAGGAACAACAGGGGGATTTGAATTGTCGACCTTTTTGTCTGGCAGCCGAGCTCTTGACCACTATGCAACCAGGACTCCAAACCCAAAGATACTGAAGGCTAAATTAGGTCTGAATAATTTAAGATTTCATAAATTATGGTTTATTTCTATTTTTTTTCAAAAGCCCAAATACTAATCAAATTGTATACCACTCTTTGATCAGAGGTACTGGGTTGTTTTTCCTTAGCACCATTTGGTTCAGTGAGAACCAAAGATATGAGCCTCTTTAATCATCCGACAAACTGATACTACATGACAAGTTAAAAACTTTGACCAAAGTTTTTGAGACTGTTTCTCAGACTAATAAATGATATGAGAATGCCTATACTTTGGTGTATAATGATCCCTGGATTTCGAACCCACCAGTCGCTCCATGGAAGAAAGATGTGGCAGTCTGCTTCCATAAATATTACAGCCTTGGAAACTGTATGGAGCAGTTCTACTCTGTTCTACAGGGTCTCTATGAGTCAGAATCAACTAGATGGCAGATGGTATACTTTGGTGTATGAGCCCTTCAATGAATTATACCACACGCTCTATAGAGATACACTTTGCTGTTATTGTCAGTTGCTGCCAAGTCGGTTCCACTCATGATGACCCATGTGTGCAGAGTTAGAACTGCTCCATAGGGTTTTTGAGGCTGTGACTTTTTGGATTGCCAGGCCTGTCTTCTGAGGTGCCTCTGGGTGAGTTGGAATCGCCAATCTTTTAGCTAATAGTCAGTTCAGCACTTAACCATTTGCAATAATTCTGAAAATCTACATATTGCCATATACTTTCACTGACAAATCAAAATAGGAAATAATCATTAAATTCAGTTTCACAGACAACATATTAGGTCAACACGAAACTACTTGGTAATGTGAACAATGGCAAAACTAAGAAGCAGAACTAGTGGCAGATTTGAGTGACTAATTAAACATAAATTCAAATGATGAAACTAATCTGTGATTAATCTGACATAACCAAGACAGGCTTCTTGAATACATGAAAGTATTTCAAGTTAAGTGACGTAAGAATCAGAGTTACAGACAGCAAAAGGCTAGATCCTCTGCAGACAAAATCTGAAAATTCACTTGATAATAAATTTTGGCTTGAGGAAAGGGGTTGCTGATTATTCACAGATTACCATGTTTAAACCATAGACATATCTAAATATAGCATCATCTTTTATGTTTTTAAATGCCAAGTCCAGCAATGAAAGCTTTTGTGTCTAGTTGAATGTCTTGGCTACTAGTGATTAATTAAGATGGAAATATTGGCTTCTGCAAGAATAGCTCGCGTTTTAAAATGAAAATGCTACCAATGTTCACCATGTTACACAACCTGCTTTTTTTTTCTTTTTTTGTCTGCCATTGCAAACAGCACACACAGTCATTGCTGGATATATGAACTAGTTGGTTAGAGCATCAGGTTAATGAGGACAAGGTCATGGATTTAATCCCCATACAGCCCTGTTAACTTGGCAGAGAAAAGCCTTGTTGTACAAGCTCCAGCTGTTATTTCAGCAAACCCAATTTTAAATGCATAGTGTGGGTCACAGGGGAAGCTTGCCAAACAATGGAGGTGAGCAAAACAACCCACCCATCCCTTCTCCTAGAAAACAATGCCAAATACACATGGTTCAAGTCAGTAGTTGCATATTTTATTTCAATGACACCACTTGTTTTTTTGCAAAAACTGCTTATCTCTGAGTAATGATGGAAGATACTAATTCAGAAAATTATTTTTATATCATTGGATGAGCTTTTGCACATTTGCACATACTATCTTTTTCACATCAATGGTATGTTCACCTGTAGCGAAGGAATAATTCATAGGTACTCAGCAGCGGCATTCAATTTGCATCAGGAAATTTCCAAGAGTATAATTATATTAAATTGAGTACATTTTCTGAGCCTCAGATGTAGAGGGGGATGTTTAGCAATAGAATATACAGAGTCACACTAATAACAGGCATTTTGCTACCTAAGAATTATGAGTAGGTATCTTCCTGTTTCATAAGAAAATCATGGATTATGTGGTAGACCAGTAAATCAGCTACCAAAAAGATTCAGCACAAACATGCCAAGAGCTAGAAGCAACATACACTGGAGAATCGTACATACACACATACTCAAGTTGCAAATCAAAATGTGAGTTCTCGGGTGTAATAGTTTTTCTGTTCTGTATCACCCCTGTAAGCCTCCTATTTTACATTTTTGAGACTTTATTTTTAAAGATCTCTAAGAATCAATAGAATAAAATCTTGCTTTAATGAAATTTAAGCAAACTAGCTCTTCTTTTCCATTGCTCTGCTGCTGGATTTCTGTGTAATCCTCTTTTATGTGTGCTTTAGATGAAAGACTATGACATGTGCTTCATGTAGGAGGAAATAAAAGGGTTGGCTCAACATACAAGTCATTATAATAATCCTCATGTGTAATTCCATATGCTTCTAAAAGGGTTTGCATATTTACTTTGATAAAGGTATTGAATCAATGTTCTCACTCTGCTACTTTCTATTACTCCTAAATTTTTGTGCCTCTCTCTTTCAGTTACTCTCAATTTCTAAAGATGTTCTTTGGAATGTCTTTAGAACTTTGGAACAAACATATTCAAAATTCTATCAAAACAAAGTAAATGAGCAAAATTATTAGATATTCAGTAACATCTGCATAAAGATTAACATTAAAAAAGACCTGAAATAAATATAAAAGTGAAAATTTTTGGTTTGAAAATTTAGCATTGCACATGCAAAAAATAAATAAATAAATAAAGCGGGATACATACATCACATTATACACAAAAACAAACTCAGAATGGATTAAAGCCCTCACTGTGCAAACTAAAACAATACAATTCTTAGAAGAAAATGCAGGGTCAGTGCTGCTGGGCCTAGCTTTTAACAGTAGATTATTTAATATAATAACAAAAGCACAAACAGCAAAAGAAAAAATAAATGGAACCTCATAAAAACTAAAAAAAAAATTGTTAATCGAAAGATTTTACCAAAAAAGTGAAAAGACAAGACAAGCTACCAACTAGGAGAAGAGCTTTGGAAACCATATATCCACTAGGAATCTAATGACCAAAATATATATAAAACTATGACAACTTAACAACAAAAAGACAACCTAATCAAAACATCGGCACAGGACTTGAATAGACGTTTCACCAAAGAGGTCATTGAAATGACCGCCAAACACATGAAATGATGTTCAACATTGTTAGCCATCAGAGAGATTTAAATCTAAATCACAGTGAGATACCACTTCACTCCCACTAGTATGGATAAGATAAAAAAAGGGAAATAAAGAATGCTGGCAAAGATGTAGGGAAATTGGAACCCTAATCTATTGCTGGTGGCAACACAAAATGGTATAGTCCTTGTGGAAAACAGTGCGGTAGTTCCTCAAAAAACTAAAAATAGGACTACCATATGACCCAGCAATTCCACTCCTAAGTATATACCCAAAAGGCCTGAAAGCAGAGACTTAGACAGAGAATTGTCCACCAATGTTCACTGCAGCACTATTCAGAATAGCCAAAAGGTGGAAACAACCTAAATGCCCATCAACAGATAAATGGATAAACAAAATGTGGTACATACATACAATGGAATACTATCCAGCTATCAAGAGAAATGAATTCTTAATACCTGCTACAATATGGATGGAGCTTAAAGATATTATGCTGGTGAAATAAGTCAATCACAAAAGGACAAATATTGCATGATCTCACTTATATAAAAAGACATGAACAGGCAAATGTATAAATATCGAAATGTTTATTAGTGGTTTCCAGGAGTAAGGGAGGAGGAAAGGAGTGGTTATCACTTATGGAGTTTCAGTTTACAGTGATGGAAAAATTGCATTGATTAAGGGTAGGGATGCACAGCTGATTAATGTAATTGCTTGTCAATATTTGTACACCTGTAAAAAGTTGAATTGGCAAAAGCTGTGCGATAGATATATTTACAACAATGAAAAAACAAAAACAAAAAAAGAGGGCATAGATGTAGAGGCTGCTTATGTACATACAAACACCTCACAGTATTTGGTTCCTTGGTTTGCAGGTTTAGGGTCCTGGTTTCATGGCACATCCTTGTTAATTGGCTTAATAACATGTTTAGTGTTTCTGTTCTATCTCCTAGTTCATTGCGTAGTGCCTGGGGTCTTAAAAGCTTGCAAGTGGCCATCCAAGGCACAAATATTGGTCTCTTTTTACCTGGAGCAACAGAGAAAGGAGAGTCAGGAATAGAAGAATATGGAATGTGTGGCTAATTGCCTCCATGAAGAACTGCCTCCTTTCCCATGAGACCAGAAGAGGTGAATCGTGCCCAGCTACCATTACTGAACACTTTGATCAAAGATTTCATAGAAGAATCCTGATCAAAAGGGGGAAAATGCAGAACAGAATTTCAAAGCCTCATAGACTCTAGACTTTCTGAAGCAATGGAGGGTAAATAAACCCCTGAAACTATTGTCCTGAGATAATCTTTATACCTTAAACCAAAAATATCCCCTGGAGTCATCTTAAAACCAAATAATAGTTTCACTTAACTAGTAAAGAATGTCTGTCTTGAGAATTATGCTCTTTCAAGATCTATCTATATAGGATCAAATTGACAACAGTAACTCAAAAGATTAGATAGGAAATCTAGGGAGCAGTGAGTTTGTTAATGGGGGAGGAACAACCAGGAAAAGGGGGGTGAGAATGGTTGCACAACTCAAAGAATACAATCAATGTCACTGAATGGTACACATAGAAATTGTTGACATGGTGTATGTTCTTCTGTGTATATTCTTAACTACAACAACAAAAATAAAATAAATTATTTTTAAAAATTAGCATTCCATTAAACCCCATTTCATTAATAAGTACCGCTAAGTCTACCTCTTCCACCTATAATGTTGAGCACCAAAGTCGACTTAGAGTTTCTACATTTTAGTATTCTTGTTACCTTTATCATGCTCATTCATTAGCAAATCCTGTAAGAATGTATTTGTTTCATTTTTTTGGCACTGTTGATGCAAGAATTTGACAGTACCCAAAAAATCAGAGAAGACTCTGTTTAAAAAGCTCAGATCATTGGGCTCTAATTATCAGAATTAACACGATACTATACTAAAATGATATTTCTAAGTGATAGTATAAAGTTCTAACTATAATAACATAAACAAACAAACGTTGCCACTGAGTTAATTCCAATTCATGGTGACCCCATGAGTGTCAGAGTAGAACTGCACTCCACTAATCCCATATTTAGCAATTACATAGTTTGCTTCTGTTTATTTCGGTTTTGTTGTATGTTTTGTTTGTAAATCAGTATTAGGTAAACTAAAAGTTACAGTTGTATCTTTCCACCATATTTATTCAATCTGTATGTTGAGCAAAATAATCCGAGAAGCTAGACTATATGAAGAAGAATGGGGCATCAGGATTGGAGGAAGACACATTAACAACCTGTGATATGTACATGACACAACTTTGCTTGCTGAAAGCAAAGAGGACTTGAAGCACTTACTGATGAAGATCAAAGACTACAGCCTTCAGTATGGATTACATCTCAACATAAAGGAAACAAAAATCCTCACAACTGGACCAATAATTAACATCATGATAAACGAAGAAAATATTGAAGTTCTCACAGATTTCATTTCATCCACAATCTACACTCAAGCAAGCAGCAGTCAAGAAATCAAAAAATGTATTACACTGGGCAAATCTGCTGCAAAAGATGTCTTTAAAATGTTAAAAAGCAAAGATGTCACTTTGAGGACTAAGGTGTACCTGACTCAAGCCATGGTATTTTTCCATCGCCTCATATGCATGCAAAAGCTGGACAATGAATAAGGAAGACAGAAGAAGAATTGATGCATTTAAATTATGGTGTTGGGGAAGAATATTGAATATACCATAGGCTGACGGACTGCCAGAAGAACAAACAAATCTGTCTTGGAAGAAGTACAGCCAGAATGCTCCTTAGAAGTGAGGATGGCGAGGTTTTGTCTCACTTACTATGGACATGTTATCAGGAGGGACCAGTCCCTGGAGACGGACATCGTGCTTGGTAAGGTAGATGGTCAACAGAAAAGAGGAAGACCTTAAATGAAATAGATTGACACAGTGGCTTCAACAATGGGCTCAAACATAGCAACGATTGTGAGGATGGCGCAGGATGGGGCAGCATTTTGTTCTGTTGTACATAGGGTCACTATGAGCCGGAACCAACTCCACAACATCTAAGAACAACAACTACCATCTTTACCATGTTAACTCCTCCTTATTATCTAGATCCTTATAATTGTCACTTCCTCATGGAAATTTTCCTGACGTCACTAAGTCAAGTGCCTTGTTATATTATTTAATGAAATTTAAGAGCACTTATCATATATGTGATGTTATATTTACTTATGGTTCAGAGTGAAGGATGCCTTAGCTTAGGATCATACATACACGCAGGCTCTAGACTCAGGAAAACCAGTCAGGGCAAACAATGAGGCTGAAAACAGGACACATGCTTGAAAATCTGTTTACAAATAGTCAACCCCATCTCACCTCCAATAGCCCTTCTCTCCCCTGGCTCACAAGAGACCCATGCCTAAGCATTTATCTCTAGAATGAAAAGATGGAGGCTTCTTCTCTTAGGAAATATGAAAAGCATAGCCTAAGACCTCTGTAACTGCTAACATAAATGTTGACATTCCAAATTAAAGCGTTTATAGTCCCACAGTTTCATGGCCAGCTAATCCTACTTATTCTTTGTCAAACCATATAGAGATAAGCCCTGTCTAAGTATACCAAAGCAAAAACACCAAACCCACTGCCATGAGTTGATTCCAATTCATAGTGACCCTATAGGACAGAGTAGAACTTCCCCATAGGGTTTCCAAGGCTGTAAATCCTTACAGAAGAAACCTGTCACATCTTTCCCCCACAGAAGCTAACGTGTTCAAACTACTGACCTTTTGGTTGGCAGTCGAGCACTTTAACCACTGTGTCCTCAGGGCTCCTCACCTAAGTATACAGAGCTCCAGTTCTACTTTTCTTTGGCTTATTCTTAAATATAAACAGAGACCCAAGAATTACTCTACATTTGAGGATAGCTTTCAGCATGGAAAAGAAATAATAAGATAAATTTGTGTGTGTGTGGTGGGGGGAGTGACCATTGAGGAATCAATCCAAATAGAACCCTCAATACTAATATTGTTAAAAAACATTTATGAAGACAGTATATCCATAATACAAATATAGGATGCTATGGGGGAGGGGAGTTAGAAAACAAGAAATAAATTTTGCAAGTAAAAAGTACTGCTAAAATACCTCAGTTGAAGAATCAGAAGATAAAATCAACAGCAAGAGGTAGAACTTCTGAGAGAAAAGCTAAGATATATACTGGGTTAATAAAAAAAGATCCAACATACAAGTAGTAGGCATTCGAGAAAGACAGACAATAGAAATGTGACAGAAATTTCAAAGAAATAAAAGATGTGGTATTTCCAGAAACGGAGGGCATATCGTGTTTCTCCTGGGTTCTTGCTATTCCTCCTAGTATCTTCTCGCTTCTATGCTTACCTTATACATTTCTTCTCAACAAAGGAGTGATCCTTTTAAAATGTAATATATACCATACTCATGTAAAATGTTAATAATAGAAGACATTGTGCTCAGGAGTAAAGGAGTTATTAGAGAACTCTTTACATTTTCTGACAATTTTCCTGTAAACCTAAAACTGCTCTAAAAAATGAAGTGTATTTTCTAATAATAATATAGAGAAATAAATATCTCTGTGCAAAACTCTGAAATGTCCTTTATTAAATTCAGAGTAAAAGCCAAAGTCCTCACATGATATAATGATCCCCCATTACATCTCTCACCTCATCTCACACTACTTTCCCCCTTGCTCACTCCAGGCTCAATGATCGGACACATTCTCAGCCATGGTTTTCACCTGTAATTGTGCCTGCTGCTTCAAAGTCTCTTCCCCTAGGTGTCTGCATGCCTAACTTCTACATCTCCTTCAACTCTTTGCTCAAATGAGGCCTATCCTGATCACCATGTTTAAACCTATAACCCACATCCAGCATACTTACATTCCTCATCCTACTCTATGTTTTCATTTCCCCATAGGTATCTAATTTACAACACAATCTAATTTACTCACTTATTGTATCCCCTCTTTATTTTATGTCTCTGTTCATTGGGATATACTTTCCATGAGGTCAGGTAACTTTGTAGGTTTCATTCATTATCTTATTCTAAGAGCCTAGAACAGAGTCCAATATATAGAAGATGCCCTATAACCATTAATTGTATGAATAAATGAATACATTAATTCATGGAGACATTGTTCATTGATGTAAATACCGTAATTTAAAGAAGAAAATAAAACTTAGCATAACACCCATTATGATGAATGATATTTAAAGTCAGAATAATATAAATAATATTTATTGGTTTTCCAACTTACAGAATCAGCTAATACACAAAGCATGAGAGATTTAATCAGGGCTACAAAACAAAGTAAACTTGCAAAGTAAAAATCAATGTACACTTATAGCACTTAGTAAGATAGGAGGGGCAAGAAGAAAAGTAACGAAGGTAAGACAGCTACTATGTCCTCATCACACAAATGAGAGTCCAGGACATTTTTTTCTTATCATAGAAAGCTGATGACTGGTTAACAAAATGATAGGTAAAGTATGCTTTTTGAATTTGTAGATGTGCCTAGTGAAGGAATTGAAAAAAAAAAAACTGGTATAAATTTATGGGGAATCAAAGGACAAGATTATGGTTGACAAATCATAAAATAGTAATATAATGATTTAGTGATACCTAGGAAACTAAGAAAATAGCTTAAAATGAAAGAAGCTAAAAGTGGTGACATCTTGGAAGTGAGATTGGGAGGGTATAAGTGGGAGAAGGGGCTGCATTTTTTTTTTTTTAATATATCCTTGGTGGTGCAAATGATTTGCTCTCTACCACTAACTGAAAGGTTGGTGGTTCGAACCTACCCAGCGACACTGTAAAAGAAAGGCCTGGAGATCTGCTTCTGTAAAGATTACAGCCAAGAAATCCAAGAAATCCTGCGGAACTCAGTTATACTCTGTGACACATGGAATAACCATGAGTTGGAATCGATTTGATGACAATACGTTTGGTTTTGGCTTGGTTTACCTACCATGAGATTTTGCCTAAGTGCAAAATTTTACTTTAATAAAAATTTTTGAAAATATTTTGAAGAAGAAAATAGCTTTGAGGATGCATATTAATAATTACTAACGAGTACGCATTCTTTTTCTTTTGTATGTGAAAAGAAAACCTTTTATTCAATGACTCTATTAATGATGTGGATATGTTTCTCAAGTGAAATATAACAAATCTTAACTATAAAACAAAAAAGATAATCAGAATAAAAAAATGAAAATTGCCCACAACTAACAATTCATTTTGAGACCAAGGCTAGAATCATAGACTTAAATAACAATCTGGTATTTGTATTGAAGCTGTACTGAAAAGTGTATAACCTAGTTAGAATTGTATACTTAATGAATTATTACTAATTAAACCAAAATCATAATAAGAAAGGCATATAATAGAAATTGATATTCATGCATTATTATAATTCATTCATCCATTTATTCTTTCATTCACCTCATGCATATTATGCACCTGATATTTTCCAGGTACTCTGCATCATTTTAGTTCCTGGGAGACACAAAGAGTTCAGCCCTCAGAGCTGCTTACCGAAAGGTTGGCTATTCAAGTCCGCCCAGAGGTGCCTCTGAAGAAAGGCCTAGTGATCTACTTCCAAAAAATCAGCCATTGAAAACCGTATGGAGCACAGTTCTACTCAGACATACAGGGGGTCACCATGAGTCAGAGTCCACTCTACAGAACTGTTTTTTTTTGGTTTGGTGTATCATTTTATGAGAAAGAACTCATACAGCCATTTTCTCCTTTCTAAGTACTTTGTTTTGTTAGCACCTAAAGCCCTGTATCATGATTTAATAAGCAGTAGCCACCACACAATCATTCATTTCATGAAGTATAAACAGAAAAGTAGTATTAATAATATATTAATTTTACATATCAAGTTTATAAAACATTCATATTAATTTTTTTCTTCACGACAGCCCTGTGAGGTAGGTTTCTTTTTTTTTTTCTTTTAATTCCTGATTTACAGAGGAGGAACTTCCTGTTAGGCTTAGAGAAATCAAGGGACTTGTCTAAGATCACAAATTTTGGAATAGGTAATGTGAGTACAAAAATTCATTGTACTTTTCACCTCACTTCAGCTGGTTTTGCTTCATTCTGATGCTTGGGCTAGACATGTTCGCCTCACCCTTCTAGTTCATCTCACCCTAGCTCAAGTGCTCCTCTCTGGAGGGTACATTGATTCAGGTCAGGCAGCAGTAATGGATTTTTTATCTGGATTCTAAACCTTGTTTGTATGTATGGATATAGTTATGCGTTTATACATGTCTGTCTGTGCGCGTGTGTGTGTGTGTGTGTGTGTGTGTGTGTGTGTATAGTAACATTTTTTCCTATTGTTTCAACGTGCTTATATATTCTCCTGGACTAAGAGTTCCCCCAGAGCAGGGACCAGATTGAATGACTCAATCTTCAATAGTTGCTAGTCTCTATGTGCTCTGTGGAGCTATGTTTATTATGTAGTCTTAAAACGGAAGAACGTTGACTTCTGATACTGATTAAAAACCTTAAATCTGGATTTCATATAACCTCACACCCAATAACATGTCTTTTGTCTGCAGCCCTCTTTATGTTGTATAGAGACATGGATTAGGAGTCAATGAATTACATAATCATCTTGTTTCTATCTCCTTCTCTGCAATATGATGGTAAAGGCTAGGGGCACACCCTGTAGCCAAACTGCCTGGGTTCAAATCCCACCTCTAACACTTACCAGCTGTGAGGCCTTGAGTTATTAATATAATCTCTCCATGTCTCAGTTTCTTCATTTATAAAATAGTAACAGTGCATACCTCATAGGATTGTTTTGAAGATTAAGTGATTTAAGTAAAAAATTTAGAACAGGGTCTGGAATGCATTTATGCCTAGTAAGCTATTATTAGCTATATTTATCTTCCTCACAGGTGATTTGGATAATCAAATTAGATGGTGCATGTAAATGTGATACGTAATTATTCTTGCTAGTTCTATTAATCATACATGTATTTATGGTGAACAACAAATAAAATTAAATCTTTAGAAAGTGTTAAATGACTCGGTATTAATCCGAAACATTACACAAAAATATTTAAATGCTGTCCAGGAGCAATTGATTGATGTTGTGACATTCTCAGTGCACTTCCTCCCAATTCACTTAGCATCAATTTCAGAATCACTCAACAAGCGAATTCTGAGAAATGAAAACAAAATGAAGCATTTATTGTTGTATTTCCGGGACTCATTAACATCCCTGGTTACACCCTCTCCAGTCCAATTCTTTATGATTTTCACCTCAGTGATGGAAAAATATTTAGATAATTTGAAAAGCTAGCTTCTACTCTTTACCTTCATTTGCATAATCTCAAACCGAACATTATTCTGACCATTTACTAGTTTTGCATCCTTTATAATACTCAATGGACTGTGAGTAACACAGGGAACTCCTTTAATAGCCACTTACTTTCAGTTTCCCGTGGCCTAGGCATTATTCCCTTCAATGCGGCAAGGGATCAGTTTTAGCCAATTAAAGCTCATGAAAGAAAAACAGCTACCACCCATAAGTAAAACCCTGAACTCTGGGTTAAGAATACAAAATTAATTGTATGACTGCAAATTAGAAACTGATGTGCTTCCCTAAGCATTTGATTATATATATATATACATATATATATACACACACACACATATATAAAACCCGTTGCTGTTGAGTCAATTCCAACTCATAACGACCCTATAGGACAGAGTAGCACTGACCCACAGGGTTTCCAAGGAGCAGCTAGTGGATTCAAACTGCCAGCCTTTTGATTAGCAGCCTGAACTCTTAATCACTGCGCCACGAGGGTATATATATATATAGCAATCTTACTGTTTTAAATCACTTTCTTTTAGTTAAATACCTTGTGGTCAGATTTATGACCCACTTTTGAAAATTCTCTAGTGTTTGGGGCGTGCCTTTTCATGTCTGACTCTCATTTAATGCTCTTTTACAGCCAAATATTGTTTTCTTCTTTTGCTTTTCTTGCTCGTCTTTTTCATATTTTGTTTTCTTTTTGTATCCTATATATCTTTGCAGCCCATGTTTAATATATGTCAAAACAAGCAGGGAGGGTAGATAATGGATAGACAGATGAGAGAGAATACATTTCTGAGGAGTCTGTAAAGCAGAAAAGGGTGTGGATGGGAAATGAAAGGATATTTCAGGGAAATGGTGTAGGATGTACACAGGCGTGAAGTCTTCAAATTGCCCTTTTCTTCTCAACTCCATTCTCCTTTGGGTGCTGCTGCCAAGTATAATTTTATAAGTACCCTCAATTAGTTAATGGGATTAGACCATTGCCAAATTCTCCACAGAAATCATAATTCAATCCTTCTTTCTTCCTCATTTGCCTACTAGACAAATAAATATTCAACTCATATATCAATCCTCATCTTCAACATAAGCATAGCTTTATTATTAATGATGACAAAGAACCTGGATTAAATTTATTCAAGAAACTCCATCAGTGTAGACCATCTAGAAATACACAGTAAAACATGATGTAATTATATAGCCTCACAGTGAAGTAGATTCAAATACATCAAGTGGAGTTAGCTCATCACCGTGGAATGGCTAGCCTCCGACTTATGTTCATTCCCCATCTGGATAAAAATGAATAAAGTGCATAAAAATCATTTGTTATCATCAACCTTCTTTGTGTTCTTTCTGGTGCTAAAAAAGTGATTTCTCTAGTTTTCAGATGGACTGGGAAAACACAGTCTTTCTTTTATACCAACTACTTGCACATTGCTTTTAAAATAGCTTCTGTATCTGTAATACAACTATACAGGCATACAAGACAATTATGCAACAAACACAAAGAGATCATGACATTGATTCCACAAAACACTAATATAGTCTTATTGCAGATACAAAACACATGTATAAAGCATAGTATGCAAAATAGTATATGAACTACTTGCTCTTCAGTGTGCATTCTAAATAAATCAACACTTCCTTTTGTTTAAAGGTGAGGTCTGATGGTGATGCCAACTTTCTGTGTAACAATAGCAGAACAACATGCATTTCTATGGCAAAGAGTGAGAGGCTGGGGATGCATCAGATGAGAATCATCTTCTCTAGCTTCTTTCGTGTTTTTGAAGACAGTGCCTTCGGGGCTGTAATACTGAGACCTATAGTAGGTCCCATCATTTCGACTGACTTTCGAACTAGGAGCCTAGGCTGCCTAATTCTAAAAGATTTCAAGCATTTAAATAGCATACAGTCACCAGGACATACATTTGAGGAAAGGGTTTTTCAGTGTGCTTATCTAAAAATTATAGATAATATTACCTGCTTAGTCAATTTCAGATGACTCTTATGAGGATTAAATTAAGTAATGGATGGGTGAGAACTTTAGAAAATTATAGTGCACTTTGAGAAATGCAAGTTATAAATATTGTTAAAAGATCTGAATATTAAGTTGGAGGGAACAAAGGCTGAGCTAGTTCCTCTGTTGTATTCTCTCTAAAATATTGGCATCATCGTCCATCTAATCTCCCAGAGTAGAATCTTGGAATCATTCTCTTTCTCATTCCCTACATCCAACCAGCAATTAAGTTCTATTTTTTTCACCAAAATAATTTTTGAATCTACCCTCTCTGATCTTTCCCTAGATTTCTGATCTAGATCCTCTGAAAACAGCCTTCAAACTGGGATCTCTAACTCCATTCTTATCTCCCTCCAGCCTGTCCTCCTAAGAGCTGAACGAGTATATGGTCAAAATGAATATCTGATTATGGCCATTTACTGCTTCAAATGCATTCACAGTTCCTGATTTTATCCATACTTCTTAGCATAGTGAATAACACTCTCTACGACAAGGCCCTTCCCTCTTCTCAAGATCCTTTTTCACATCTCTGCCTTCCATTTACACTCTGACAACGTCAAACTACTTGTTTGTCACCTGACCACAGTACGCTATATTTTTTCTCTGAGCCTTTGTTCATGCTGTCCCCTGTACCTAGAGAACTCTTCTCACCCCTTACTACTCCTGCCTCAGGACTTGGCTGAGGTACCAAATAATCCATAAAATTTTTCTCAATGCTGCCCTCTTCCAACCCACGTCACTCTTCTTTAGGACATTTTTAAAACCGTGGGTCTATTTGTATCCATGCACTTTCTACATTTTTAATGCTGGTTGTTGTAAGTGTCTATTGCTTTTTCTAGATGGGAAACAACTCCTTGAAGGCAAGGTCTGTGTCATATTATATCCTTAGGTCCCTATGTGCCAGGTACATAGTAAACATCAGTAAATACTTTCAAGTGTAAGAAAAAAGAAAGTGAATGAATGAATAATACGTAAGTAATTTTATAAACGTAAATAGAAAGAGATGGCCTAGAGATGGCAGAAGTGCATTATTTGTACAGAGAAGGCAAAAATGTAAGGGATAAAAAATAAAAAGACCATTGATGAGATATTGATAGAGAGTGACTTACGGACGATGAAAATGTTGTAAGAGAAATAGGAGACAGGTAGAAAAAGCTAATGGGTGGATGGAGAACAGGACTATTAGAGGAGAAGATAAGAGGAACAGATTATGCAACGAAAAGGACAAAATTGACAAATTACAATCCAATTACTTGAGACCAGAGAGGTAGAAGGAAAGAAGCAAGGAATTACCATGGAAAGCAGCAAATATAAAGCAGCCATCTGGGTAATGTAGGAAAAAGAGGGGACCCAGAACAATTAAAGCAGGAGAAACAATTTAATGACATTAGTAAGAAAAGGGTATTTAGAAAAAAAATCACGGAAAAGAAAATGTAAGAAACAGTAACTTGGAAACATACTAGAGCACTGCCTTTAAAATATTGAACTATTTGTTAGAATATGGAATTTGCTAAAAATACTAACTTAGAAGTATCTCTTTAGTAAAAGTAATAGACAAATACTGAACTCAAAGTCAGCAACTCAACTGGCAATGTAGTCATTAAGAGAATACTATAGAGCTACTCATGTCTTTTTTTTAGGATGAATTTTCAGTGTAGCTCTATTAACTGAGTATTACTCTTATCAAGAGCAATTGTGATTAAGTATCTTCCCTTGGCTATAATGAATGAGCCAGATTTGAAATATAGAATGTTCTTTTCAATTGGTACACTGTAAACGACTGCCAGTCCCCACTGGCATCTTAGAGTCACTTCATTACAGAAGGAAAAAATCGGAAGAAAAGCACCATGGGCAGATGTCCTGAATGCTGTCAGAGCAAGTGATATTTATATGATGTGACTCACCTTGACATCCCTTGGTATTCCATTACAAATCTGAGTGACTGTGTTTTCACTTACTGGTTGCAATTGCCTCAGGTACCCAGATAATATCCATGTTCTTCTGCAGAGGTCAGCCAATACTCATTGTTAAACACCAGTCAAACACATGGTGGCCAGCTGGCAAACTGACACTCTTCAATGCTTGAATCTGCCCTTTCTAATCTAATATTTTATAGAAGGTAGACCTCAAGAGATATCAACATTTTAGTAGGAGTACACCTAAAAATACAATAGGATTACTGTTGTTTTTTCTTGATGTAGAGTTCCAATGCTTTATAATCACATTTTAAGTACAGAAAAATGAAGAACAAACCAAACCAAATTGTATACCTATTTAAAACAATGCCCTTCAATATTTTTCTATTTTGAAATCTATTTTAAATGCCTATCTGGGAGATTTTATCTCAGAATTTCTCATTCCTGACAATGTGGAATATAATTTACTCCTCTTCCTACATGGCTCATATCAACTAATCTGCATTTCAGCTTTTGATTCTCTTTTAAATATTAGCAATCCATGATGACTGATCATGTACTTTTTTGGCCAAAATATTTCCATTCTGTTTTTACTATCAGCTGTTGATTATAACATTTCCCACTCCTCCATCATAGCATTATGTGAGTGTTACAGATTGAATTGTGTCCCAAAAAAGATATATTGAAGGCCTAACCCTGTACCTGTGAATGTGATCCTGTTTGGCAGTAACATTTTTCTTTTGTTAATGAGGACATACCAGACTAGGAAGGGTCTTAAACCTAATCCCATCTGAGTGGTGTTTTATAAAAAGAGCAGAATAGACACAGAGACACACAGAGTAGGAAGACACCATGTGAAGATCCCTCTCCAAGACAAAGAAAGCCAAAAATTGTCCATGGCTGAAGAAGCTGAATGAGACTGAGAAGGGGCTTCCCATTAAACTGACATAGAGAGAGCATAGCCCTGCAGAGTTCTTCAATTTGAACTTCTAGCCTCCAAATCTGTGAGACAATAAATTCTGTTCTTAAAGCCACTCGTTTGTGGTATTTTTTTTACGGCAGCAATAGCAAACTAAGACAGTGAGCTTGACCCATGTTCTCTCTGTTCAGGTTTTGTGGGATTCTGTAAGGAATTTAAAATTCCATACCAACTTTCTTCTAAGGCTATCTTATTCTCCTGCCTGTTCACATAATTTTTAGAGAATTTAAAGTCATTTGAAAATAAAAGCCACCATTTATTGTGTACCAGGCACTTTTTTATATGCATTATTTATATAATTATCAAAGCAAATTTACCAGGTGGGTTTTGCTTTCCTCATTTTAAAGGTGAAAATATTAAGTTAAGAGAAGGTAAGCATCATAGTTACCTAGTGCTGCTACAACAGAAATACCACAAGTGGATGGCTTTAACAAACAGAAATTTATTCCCTCACAGTTTAGGAGGATGTAGTCCGAATTCAAGGTGCCAGCTCCCAGGGGAGTCTTTCTCTCTCTGTCGGCTCTGGGGGAAGGTCCTTGTCATCAATCTTCCCCTGGGTCTAGAAGTTTCTCAGCGCAGGGACCCTCGGTCCCAAAAACGCACTCACTCCTGGCTCTTGTTGCTTGGTGGTATGAGGTCCCCATGACTCTCTGCTTGCTTCTCTCTTTTATATCTCAAAGAGATTGATTTGAGATACAACCTAATCTTGTAGATTGAGTCTTGCCTCATTAACATAACTGTCTCTAATCCTGCCTCGTTAACATCATAGAGGTAGGATTTATAGCACATAGGAAAATCATATCAGATGACAAAATGGTGGACAATCACACAGTGCTGGGAATCATAGCCTAGCCAAGCTGACACACATTTTTTGGGGACACAGTTTAGTCCATAACAGTAAGTGATTTGTCCACATCACAAAAATATCTAGTGACAGAGTTAGGATTCAACTATAGTATGCTGGATTCCAAAGCCAGTAAATCAGTTGCCATCAAGTTGATTCTGACACATGGTGACCCCATATGTGTCACAGCAGAACTGTGCTCTGTAGAGTTTTCAGTGGATGATTTTTCGGAAGCAGATGGCCAGGTCTTTCTTCTGAGGTGCCTCTGGGTGAACTCAAACTGTCAACTTTTTGATTAGCAGCAGAGCATGTTAACCATTTGCACCACCCAGGGACTCTTCCAAAGCCAATGCTTATTGTTAAGAACACTGGACAAACAAAGAGCAGCCCTTGGCATTTTCCACTATAATGGGTGTTTTTATATATACTTGGCAAGATTCAGTGGGAGATAATCTGCCACTGGAAAACAAAAAACTACAAAATTAAAAGTTTTATACACTTAAAGACTTAAGAGGATGGTGTCATTGTTTATGTTGATTAGAGCAGTATTATAAAACTTGCTGTGTATTCTGAACATAAAGAAACAACTCAATAACCAAATTGATTCATACTGGGAAGAAATAACAGCCCCTTCCAATACATGAGGAGCCCTGGTTGCACAATGGATAAAGTACTCAGCTCCTAACTGAAAGTTTGGTGGTTCGAACCAAAGAGCCGGGAGAAAGATGTGGCAGTCTGCTTCCGTAAAGATTACAGCCTTGGAATCCGTATGGGGCAGTTCTACTCTATCTTATGGTGGCACAATGGTTAAAAGCTCGGCTGCTAACCAAAAGGTCGGCAGTTCAAATCCACTAGCTGCTCCTTGGAAATCCTATGGGACAGTTCCACTCGGTCCTACAGGGTCACTATGAGTCCAAATTGACTCAGTGGCAATGGGTTTGGTTTGTTTTTGGTTTCCAATATATACTTACACCACAGTGCCGGGTTTTATCTGCCTAAATCCTAAATTGATGTGACTTATTTTGCTTTCTGCTCCATTTACAGTGAAACCTGCTGTAGCACTACATCTTCTGCTCTTAATCTGTCCCACAAAAGCAGGTCTTAAAGTGAAATATTTTATTAAACAAAAATATCATTAATATCAAAATATTTTATGTAAAAGAATGATTATTTATTTTTATTTTGGCATCTAGTGACATCCTTAATGAAATTTCCATCTAACATAAGGTGCTCTAAAAACCAGTTGCTATACAGTCAATTCAACTTATGGTGACCCCATGAGTGTCAGAGCAGAACTGTGCTCCATAGAGTTTTTATTGGCTGATTTTTCAGAAGTAGACTGGCAGGCCTTTCGGGCTGGACTCGAATCACCAATCTTTTGGTTAGCAGCCAAGTGCTTTAACCATTTGCACCGCCCAGGGACTGCTAAGATGCTCTAGCGGCTGCTTAAAAAATAAAGGAAGAAAGTGTTCATTGGTTGAGCCCTGTAGCTATCGTATATTTCTAGTCCCAAGTTAAATTTCTATTTCTTCTTTGTTGTACTGAAGAACTACTGAAAATATGCATATACATACTTCTTAGCTATTATGTTCTAACCTGGAAAAAAAAAAAGGCCTTATTACTAAGAGATGTACAACTATATTTCCCATAGACAGACAAGACAAGCTGAGTTTACAAGGGATTCCATAGAATATCTATAAAAATTCCCATTGTCAGGCCCATGAAGATGAAGTTTTTTCACGTTTCTGCAAGAGGCATATATAAAGTACCAAAAAAAAACACCCGTTGCCGTCAAGTCAATTCTGACTCATAGCGACCCTATAGGACAGAGTAGGGTTTCCAATGAGTGACTGGTGGATTTGAACTGCCCATCTTTTGGTTAGCAGCCAAGCTCTTAACCACTGGTCAACCAGAGCTCCATTTAAAGTATAAGCACCTTTTAATAATTAATGAAAGCAAAGCAGAGTAAAAGAATATTTTGCATTATAATACCTTAAATTCTTAAATAGATTTTAATATCCAGATACAGCTTTCTTTTCTCTTTACATAGCCTACCCTGAGAGAGAAGCTCGTTGACTCTCACAACTTAAATAATTATTTCTTTGAGAATAATTTCCAAAATTTTATCTGTACCCAAATTCTGCTGAACTCTACTTCCTCTTTCCAACAGGAAACTAGACGTTTTCTTTGCATGTTTTATCTCAAATCTAAAGTAATTAAATTTGAACCCTTCAAAACTAATCTTTTTCCTAAATTCACATTCACATCAAAAGCAGCACATTTTTTTTTTCCATTTTCCATGCACAACATGTTAGAGTCATCTTAAAACCCTTGATGTCCCGAAGTTTTTATAAGACGAACTTCTCATTTCAAATCTTTCCTGATGTGCTCCTGACTATCATAGCAGTGCCATCTCCTGCTTCTCTTCCTTATAGTTATGACCTACATTGCATGTTCCTTCTCTGGGATGCCCTTCTTCCTCTTCCCACCTGGGAAATTGCTACTTAACCTTCAGGAGTAAGCTCAAATAGTTCCAACTCTGTGGAGTCTTTGTTAAACCCTAAGGCATAGCTTGTCACTCCTCCTATCACTTCCTTTTTGCTGCTTTAATTTCTGTAAACCCTTGATGGCAGTGATTGACTCAAAATCAGGACTTTGTTTTTTTTATACGAAGAACAGAATCTGGTGTATAGTAGGTGCACACTAATTTTTTTTAAGTACTTTATTGTGTTTTTGGAGATAATTTACATAGCAAATTAGATTCTCATTTAACAGTTTCTATATATATTATTCGGTGACATTGGTTACACTTTTCACAATGTGTCAGCATTCTCATTATTTCCATTCTGGTTGTTCTGTTTCCCCCCTTACCTTCTCATCTTTGGTCTAGAGTAAATGTTAACCTTTAGGTCTCATTTAGATGATTGTTTAGAGGAGCACAGTACTCACAGGTGATATTATTTATTTTATGAGCCATTCCATCTTTTGACTGACAGGTGACTACTGGGAGTGGTTTGAGTTCCAAGCTTAAATGGTACCCCATGGCAATAGTCTCAGAGGTTCCTGTAGTCTCTACCAATCCAGTAAGTCTGGCCTCTTTTTAGGAATTTGAGTTATGTTCTACATTTTTCTCCCATTGTATCCAGGACCATCTATTGTGTCCCTAGCTGTAACAGTCAGTAGTGGTAGCTGGGCACCATCTAGTTCTGGTCTCCTACAGACTAGTTTCTTCTTTGAGTCTTTGAATTTCTTCTTTCTCTTTTGCTACAGATGTGTAGAGACCAATAGTTTTATCTTAGATGGCTGCTCGCACACTTTGAAGACTCCAGACGCTACTCACTGAACTAGGATGTAGAACATTATCTTTGTGAGCTACATTTATGTGATTTGACTGAGTTATCCACCAAGACTACGGTCCTAAGCCCTCAAACCCAGTAACCCAATCCCATAAGGTGTCTAGGCAGTATCCATAATTGTGTCCCCTATGTGCTTTATTTTATATGTGAATATATATGCAGCACTCACAAGCATGTATATACATTTGCCTACAGAAACACCTATACACGCATACCCATATATTCATATGTGCTTCCAAACCAAAAAAAAAACAAAACAAAAAAACACCATTGCCCTCGAGCCAATTCCAACTCTTAGCGACCCTATAGGACACAGCAGAACTGCTCCATAGGATTTCCAAGGAGAGCTGGTGGATTCGAACTCCTGACCTTTTGGTTAGCAGCTGAGCTCTTAACCACTGCACCACCAGGGCTCCTACATGTGTTTACCTATACATATATAAGTATAGATACCTACCTATGTAACCACTCACATATTTTTTGGTGGTTATTACTGTAAACATATATATTTTTTAATGCACATGAGGTTGCCATGAGTTGGAATTGACTCAATAGCAACTAACAACAAGAAGAACAACAACATGCATGAATGAATGAATACACGAATGAACAATTCAGTGAATCTTTGACTCCTCCATCTTCCTGGACTTCATATCGCTGAATTTTGTTTTTCCTTCAAATTACTTACTTCTTGCAAAATACTTTCCCAGGTGGTTTTACTATCTGTTTATATTGAAAAGTCAACACTTCCATGAAATCTCTTTACATGAATTAATTAATTCAAATGAATTAATTTGAAGATCTCAATATATTGGTGAATTGTAAAAAACATTTTGTAAGTTCCAAGTAAGTTATTTTGTAGGTTAAAATAAATTATTCTTAAGAGTCTTTTAGAATAACTTCTCCATATATGTGGCACAGTAGTTAAGAGCTCGGCTGCTAAACAAAAGTTCAGTAGTTCGAATCCACTAGCTGTTCCTTGGAAACCCGATGGGGCAGTTCTACTCTGTCATATAGGGTCGCTATGAGTCCTAATTGACTCGATGGCAAGGGTATAATTATAATAAGCAAAAATATTTTTAATGTTCAAAGGGAAAAAGAATATATTTAGTGTGCTCACTTTTACAAATATTTTTTTCCATTTTGTTCATTTATTATTTTTTATTTTAATGCAGACCAGCAATTCCCTCAATCACAAATTTAATGGAACCCCATCCTGATGTTTTAGTTTTTCCCTGTGGGACAGAAGGAAATGCTATCTGCACTTAATGGAATTTTGGAATTTCATGATGTTTTCCTACAGAAATCTCAGAAGTAAGTTCTCTTTTCTAAGACATTTAATAGCCAAGAATACCTCATTAAAACTCTAGATCTTTTAGTTTCCACAATACTGGAATTGTGATATTTCTTTTTTTTTTCTTTAATTTTTGTTGTTATAGACAGAAAAAATATATAAGCCAATAAAAATTCCATGAATTACCATTTGTGATGTGATGTGTAATAAAAATAGAGTCTAGCAAAGTAAATATAAGAATTTGAAAGCAGAGAGTGAACTCCCAGGGAGAAAGTAAAATCACTGAACAGCCACGCTACCATTACATGAGCAATGGCAGGCAGCCCTATGTTTTAAATGCCATGATAATTACAATGATAAAGGTAACTAACATGTATATAGTTGTACACAATTGACCAGTGTCTTTGTTGGCAAGACCAAGCAGAACGGAGCTGGCTCAAGAGTCTGTAACTGCCAAGGTAGGGGCACTGAGATTGCTTCCTACCCACACTCAGGGAATATGATCACCAAAGGCAAATACCAGATTGTCAGACTGACTTTGGGATAAGTACTTAATCAGAGTGAAGAGTAGGGCAGGGAGGCAAATATCTGTAATCAAGGCATAGGACCAAACAGAGGCCAAAGATTTAGAGATCTTCATCTAATTGAGAGCATCTGTCTCTCTCCCTCTCAAGTTAAAAATGACCCAAGCAGCCACTTGCCAGAGTAGCAAGAACTTGCTGTGACTCTTAGATTCCCTCCCTCTACAACATATCCTGGTATAATCGCACACGTGCTCATTTAGGAAGAATGGGTGAAATCAACAATCTGAAACCCAAGCAAAAGACAGAAGGAGGCAGTGGCTGGATTGAGACAACTGCAATTTTGTCAAATGGGCATGAGGGAAACAGAGATCAAGACTGTGGTGAGAGAGTGGTTAAAATATGGGCTGAGTGGTCTAGGCTAGATGAAAAAAGAAATGAAGACCAAAGTAGCTAAACAAATTGGGGGAAGAAGGGGAAAGGGTCAAGGGACCGAAGGACATAATGAGGTTAAGATAAGACATTAAAACGTTTAGAATGAGAGAGTTAGACATAGGAGTAGGAATTTAAGATTTCAGATACGAAAAAGAAAAAGTCCATTGCAGAATACATAAATCACTATAGAAAAACAAATAAACACTGAACTGTTCTAATTAGGGGTTCTTGAAACACAGCAGGAATTATACTGATAAAATTAATTACATTACAAAGGCCCATCCATGGAAATACTTGCTTTTTTTCTTTTTTGTTAAACCAGTTATTTTTAAACTCATATGACCACTGGTTTAAAATATAGGTGATCAGATTGCTTTTTTTTTCTATAAATATTCTGTTTTTTTAACATAAAATTAATTCAATATTGTTTTAATTCACAATCATCTACCCAAAACTATCCCAAAGAAATAACTATCAGTTAAGTTTCTGAGAGACTGAATATACAAGCAGACAATGGCCAGACCATGCACTACAATAGAACTCTGACACACAACCTCTGCGCTGCCAGCCTGGGAAGCCAAATGGCAAGCTCTGCAGCAATCAGGACTTGGTCAATGCCTGCCAGCCTCCCTTTTTTTTTTTTTTTTTGCCCTCATTTCCAACTCAGAAACAACCAGAGAAAGCCAAATATGCTCTCCAAACCAATCACATACGATGTTCTGCTTCTAGTTAGCCTGCCTCCAGCTTCCCCTGCCAACAACCTCCAATCAAGGATACCTGAAGCCTTCCTTTTTTGTACTATAAAGCTTTGCCTCTCTCCTGCTTGCCTTTGAGTCTCTCCCAAAAGCAAGCAATAGTGGCTAACTCCCTTGCTATGGCAAGTTCTGAATAAATCGTTTCTGTTTGCTCTGATTTTGGTGGTCTTTGTTTATTTCTGCTTTTCTAATATTTCAATTCCCTGTGGTCTAAGAGAATGCATAATTTAACTTTAGCTACCTGAAATCTCTGCAGATTCATACAATACAGAACTGTTCTGCCACTTGGAAATAGACAAAACCATTTCACCAAATTCTCTGATAAATTCAATGCCAAATTTTAGGTGAGTGTTTGGGTTCTCATAGCCAGTTAATTTTAATAAATGATCACTAAGGTGTTATATAAGCTGAGTTTTTGCCCATTACTTGCCAGGTTGCAATACATGTAAATTTTTATCAAGTAAAAATAGCTGGCAGATAGCATCATTCTCTTTCATGTTGACTGTTTTTCTCCTTAGCATTACTGAATAATGTCTCCAGTGACTCAAGACTCACAAAGTAAAATAAACTGAGTTTTTACAGAATATTTAAGGAAATGGCAATGATAATAGCTCATAATTACGCAACACACTGTCCAATAAGAAAAAATAAGTTAACTATCATTGTATAGAATAGCAGAAGAAAAAGTCTTTTTGCCCAGATATAATCTTTATTTCAAATATAAATTCCTCCTTAGAACTGCAAGATGGAAAGTCAGAAAGTTTTTAGAAGCCTTAAATCACCCACATATCTCATATTTTATATTTTCAATTGTTTGCTAGACATTTATGTGGATATTTAATATAAATATAAGGAGAATTCAGTAGTCTTATCAAGTAAAGACAATTTTATATTTCTTTGCCTTTATTGTTTAAATCACTGAGCTTAATGCTTCAATTGCTGAGGGAACTTATTTTTTAGAAAGAGAAATAAAGCTTATTAAAAAGAAAAAAAAACATAAAATTTACCAATATTTCTTATTCCCTTGGTTGTGTGGGCTACACATTTAAACTGCTATTGTTGTTAACAGATTGTATTTAGGATATAAATATTTCACCTCCGGAAGAAAAAACAAGCCTTGTGCAGAGATTTCTCATCACTTTTGTTACCATTTGGTATAACAGTATACTAGCCACTTTTTATGCCTCTGGACTTTGTAGGTAGTACGTTATTCCAGTTCTAATGCATTCTGCATCAAGGTGGGTCCCTTTTGAAATGCATAAAGCTCAGCAGACCAGAATTGGAACCTCATTGTTTGTAGGTTGAGCATTCTATTAGGTGATGCTTTCTCGGTGTGTTAGTTTTGTAAGCTTTTGCCTTGTTTTCTTTATTTCTGTCATATTGGGAAATTAGAGGTTCCTATGTAACCTAATGGAAAGGTGCCCTCAATAAATTATATATCTAGTTCCCATTGGTATACTCTCATGCCACAGATCCGTGGCACCACAGTGCCACTAGCCTCAATGATAAATTGTATTACCAGATCATATTTCTCAAAATTCTTATTAAAACCAAGCCTATTGCTGTCGAGTTGATTCCAACTCATGGTGACCCCATGGGACAGAGCAGAACAGCCCCACAGGGTTTCCAAGGAGTTGCTGGTGGATTCAAACTGCTGACCTTTTGATTAGCAGCTAAGCTCCTAACCAGTGCCCTACCAGGACTCCAAAATCCATATTATCAACACAATCAATTAGGAAGTATGCATTCTAATACCAAAAACATATGCCATCAAAAAAAAAATTTAAATAAAAATTTGGTAACTAAAGGGTTAGTTATCAAACAAAAATATGTAAGGCATAGAACACATGAATTTTACACATTCCAACTTTGTTTCCACAAAGGTTTTAATTCTGAAACTCTGGCTAAATAGAGGCAAGGTGAGTTTTCTCCCCTCCCTCTGCCCACTTTCTATTCCATCTCTTAGGGTTGTATCTTGGAAAAGGCAAGTGTCTTAGTTGCCTAGTGCTGCTATTACAGAAATACCACAAGTGGATGGCTTTAACAAACAGAAATTTATTCTCTCACAGTTTAGGAGGCTAGAAGTCTGAATTCAGGGTGCCAGCTCCAGGGGAAGGCTCTCTCTCTCTCTGTTGGCTCTGGGGGAAGGTCCTTTTCATCAATCTTCTCCTGGTCTAGGAGATTCTCAGCGCAGGAACCCGAGGCCCAAAGGATGTGCTCCACCCCTAGCTCTCCTTGCTTGGTGTTAATGAGGTCCCTCTCGTCTCTGCTCGATTCTCTCTTTTATATATTAAAAGGGATTGACTGAAGATACAATCTAATCCTGTAGGTTGAGTCCTGTCTCATTAATATAACTGCATCTAATCCTGCCTCATTAACATCATAGAGGTTAGGATTTACAACACATAGGATAACCACATCAGATCACAAAATGGTGGACAACCACACAATACCGGGAATCATGGCCTAGCCAAGCTGATACACATTTTGGGGGGACACAATTAAATCCATAACAGCAAGTGAGGCAGAAAGATTTCTTAAGTACAAACCCATGTCCAGTGAGAGGTATGCATAGGTGAGGAACACAATGGCACTATAACAGCACCTCCCTGTTCTTAATCTGGTTGTTCATCTGCCAGCACTCTGCGACTGTCTCAACGAAGGACTTTTTATACAGATGAATTCAATAATATTTCTACATGTGTATTTATGAGTCCTCTATTTTTTTTCCCTTCCGGTTGACAGACTTCTAAGTTATCTCCGCCCATTGTCTAGTCAGACCTTAAGCTCTCCTATATAAAAGGGAAGCTGAGATCTCAGTACTCTGTAACAAAACTCTTTTTACCTACCCACTCCTCCATATTTTAGGTTAACTCTTGAATGCAGCAGACCATGTTTAAAATGCATAGAGCGACAATCCACCTGAGAAAACAAGCGCGTTTGTATACAGGTAGGCTTTGCCAATATGCCAAGAACATGTTTAGGGATATTATAAGAATATAAAACCAGAAGTATTGCTGGTGATAATATAAAGTACAAAGGTCTCCAGCCCTTTGGAAAATGTAGCATATGCCATTTCTCTTGGGTAACTCATCAAAACTAAATAAAAATATTATATTTTCCAATGCTTATTGTACATACGGTTGAACTTATAATACTAATTGACATTTTTCAAATTCTGATATATCAGGGGCATTAGAATAATCTTATGATTATGCACATCTGGCCCTGGAAGACTGGCCCATTACCAGAAAATAATGTCTTTGAACAAATAGATTATCAAAACTTATAAATCATCAAAATAACACATATTAGTATTTATAAAGAATTCTATTTTTTATTGATGAGAAATAATCTTCAAAATTTCAGGGAACAGTATCAGGAAGGAATTACCCCAATATGAGAAGGGAAACCAGCATCCACACTGATTTGACAGAAAAATCAACCCATTTTCTACAGCTATTACTCACCAAAGTTTTCTTCAGGACGTTATTCTCATAAATACAGAATTGACTTATTAGAATACAATTAAAAGTTTAAGTAATTTGATAATGAGTGGTCTTCCCATCCTTCTATTACCTGGTCAACAGCCTAACAAAGACCCTTCATTCAATATCTGTCACAGTATCAGATGCCTGGATATAAGTAGACTTAGGTAAGAAAACCTTTAGAACTTTAACACAATGTGATGTGATATAAATTATATGATATATTATATACGATTTATGCATAATTATAATGACATATATATGTATACTCTTAACCACTATGCCACCAGGTTTTCCATACATGTATATGTATGTGTGTATATATATATATATACACACACACACACACATATATGTATGTATACATATACATGTGTATGTGTGTGTGTGTGTGTGTGTGTGTGTGTGTATATATATATATATATGCATACATATACATGTATGGAAAACCTGGTGGTGTAGTGGTTAACAGTTCAGCTGCTAACCAAAAGGTCGACAGTTTGAATCTACTCCTTGGAAACCCTATGGGGCAGTTCTACTCTGTCCTACAGGGTCACTATGAGTCAGAATCAACTTGATGGCAACGGGATTTTTATACATGTATATATATGTATATATATGTGTATATATATATCAGCTCCTAGCAATATATATACAATCTCTCTCCACAGTCCAATCCCATGTTTCATCCAAAGCCTAATGCCTTCACTTGTTCATACTTTTGCTCTCTGCTTAGTTTATCCTCTACTGATACCCTCTCCTTCTGAGCTCCTCAAGTATTTACAGCTAGAAGTATACAATATATTACGTAATTGTTGTGGTTGTTTCTAATGTTTCCACTTATTTTCCCCTTGGAAGAAAGGACTGGATCATGTTATCTTGTGTTTAACACAAGGATAAAGATTTGTAATACAATGAGTAGGTGCCCAGATTCTGGAGCTGGACTGACCCCAATTCAAACCTAATTCCATCTGTGTATCCTTGGGCAATTCATTTAACCTCTATGAATCTCTGTTTCTTTAAATATAAAATGGATGAAAGAATAGCCAATAGAACTGTTCTGAGGATAAAAATGAGAAAACATACGACTCATCGTGGTGATGATACATAGTAAGCATTCATCAAATTTAGATATTATTATTCTTACTAGTAATAATAAAATACGTGCTGGAAAAAAAATAAGAAAACAAATCTTCCAATGGCATTTTAGATCATTTGTTTTTATTAATTTTAACTATATAGCTATTTAAAACTCTATATAGCCTTTAGCTCCAAGGCAGAGAATTGACTGCTAACCAAAAGGTTGGCAGTTCGAATCCACCAGCCTCTCCTTGGAAACCCTATGGGGCAGTTCTACTCTGTCCTATAAGGTCACTATGAGTCAGAATTGGCTTGACCAACAGCAGCAGGTTTGGTTTTTTTGGAGATTTTAAGTAGAGTGACCACTTGCTGATAAATACGGCATTACCAGATATAACTCTCATTTTCACACTCCATGACAAACAAGCTAACATGCTTATAATAAAAGAAACGTGATGTGGGTGGAACTAAGCTTCCCTAGCTTTACTGCAATTTGAGCACACAGTCTCTCTGTTTTGTGGATGCCTTTGGCTGTGACACCTATAGATGGTGAGAATGTTGGGCTGTTTTAGCTTTTGCAAAACATGAAATGTGTCTGCTTTCCAATGAGTTATCACTCTATGGAGTTGTGATTTCTCTTCTAACACCCTGCAGGGTCAGACAGAGTAGAACTGCCCATAGGATTTCCAAGGCTGTTAATCTTTATAGAAGCAGACTGCCACATCTTTCTCCCAAGCAGACTGCCACGTCTTTCTCCTACAGAGTGGCTGGTGGGTTTGAGCTGCTGGCCTTTGATTAGTAACTTAGCACTTTTAACCACTACCGCACTAGGGCTCCTTCTCCCATCCTTGTTACAGATTATGACACACTCATTCTCTGATCTAGCAGCATCCTTTTCCAACGCTCTTCAAACATGTCAACAGTGAGACATCATTACTTCCTTTGGGAGGGAGACAGATTCAGAACAGGGAAGACTTCACAGAAGTCTGTCCCCTCAGCTGTGTCAGGTGACAAAACTTACTACCTTCTATTCTGCTTCCTAAACTCATTTTCCTTCTTTCCCAGTTTAGACCTAGTCAGTTACTCCATCACATCATTTTCAGTACTTTCAATTCTTTAATCCCCTTGAATCCTGCTGCAAACTATTTTCTAGCCTAGGAGTTTACATAAATCCAACCCATGAGTCTTCTCAGAACATAGAGAAAATCTATTCACTGCACTCCTAATAAATATATTAGGTTTCAATCTGGGTCACCCATGATATATAGGTATTATTTTTAAGTTCTTCCTAGTTGACTGCCTTTTATATATCCAGATCTATTTCTCTACCTAAGCTCTCAATTTACTTTTGTTTGCCCAAGCCGTTTCATGCTCTCTAAATGACTTCAACCTGCAAATAGAAGCCATTAGGCATTTAGTCCCTCAAATTCTCTCCACCTACATTGGAGCATTTGGCTGCTAACAAAAAGGTCAGCAGTTTGAATCCACCAACCACTCCTTGGAAACCCTGTGGGGCAATTCTACTCTTTCGTATAGGGTCGCTATGAGTTGGAATCAAGTCGATGGCAATGGTTTTTTTTTGTTTTTTGTTTTTTGTTTTTTTAATACATTTCCTTTCTCTTTTAGGGAGAGAGTTCCTCCTTTTTCCCATAGTTACTAGGAAAAATATTCCTATATGCCCCTAGGTTAAATGACAGATTTTTGTTGTGTGTGCATATTCTATTATTGCACATATTGTTTTAAAAAAAAAACTAAAAAGCTTACTACATTTACATGGTTTAGAAGTATTTTTGTTTTCAGTATTATTTGTAACATGTTTGCACTCTTTATATTCACCCCACATTTCCTTTTTTATATTTTTTCCCATTTTCCAACTTCTTCACATATCCCCTTCAAATTAATTTCATCTATTGATATGGAAATTATATATTCTATTTCCATTTATTTTAGAGACAACCTGAACATTTAAAAATGCATTATGTGCATTCATTATGTAGTGAAGTAAAATATTAATACTTCTAAATTCTTCCTGAATATAAGAATAATAGACCATTCTAGCTCTGATCTCCCATCTTTCCATGTTCCCTGTATAATGTGGTCACTTCAAATGGTTTTCTTTCTTTGTTTTGCCATTGTAGTTACGCCAGGGATTACTTGGATATACCAACATGTTTTCTGATTTCTTTGCTCACCATTGATTCTTGAATCTTAATTCGTCATTCAAGGCAAAATTTCAGATTATGTAAATTAGAATTCCTCAGTTGAATTGGTCATAAATCTGGGGTCTCTATTTCTTACAGAAGACCTTTATTTAATCAACTCAGACCCCAGAGAGAAGCATTATCTCTTGATGCTCCTGCAACCTGTCATGGGAATATTTCTAGCTCCCTTTTTAGAAGCATGGCTTTGGACTTCTCCAGGGATTTCAATTTCAGTTCCCCTGACTATGTTTCTCTTTAATGTCCTGTGGGAATGAAAATTAAAACCTTAGTGCCCAACATTTAGAATTTATATATGGGTTAACAAACAAATTAAAATAATTGGATTCAAGAGCTTCAGTTCATACATCAATATATGTATGTATGTATATACCAGAAAAAAAAAAGAAAAACCCATTACCGTCAAGTCGATTCTGACTCATAGTGACACTATAGGACAGAGCAGAACTGACCCATAGGGTTTCCAAAGCTGTAATTTTTATGAAAGCAAACTGCCACATCTTTATCCTGTGGAGCAGCTGGTGGATTCGAAAGGTAGACCTTTTAGTTAGCAGCTGAGTGCTTAACCACTGCACCACCAGGGCTCCGCCTATGTATGTGTGTATATTATATAAATATGTTGTTGTTATTGGGTGCCGTCGAGTCGGTTCCAACTCATAGCGACCCTATGTACAACAGAACAAAACACTGCCTGGTCCTGTGCCATCTTCACAATCGTTGTTATGCTTTAGCCCTTTGTTGCAGCCACTGTGTCAGTCCATTTTGCTGAAGGTCTTCCTCTTTTTCACTAGCCCTCTATTTTACCAGGCATGATGTCCTTCTCCAGGGACTGATCCCTCCTGATAACACGTCCAAAGTATGCGAGATGTAGTCTTGCCATCCTTGCTTCTAAAGAGCATTCTAGCTGTACTTCTTCCAAGACAGATTTGTCTATAAATACACACAAATACATATTGCTGGTTCCTTTTGAGTTCAAGTTTGTTTGTTTGTTTTATTTCTTAATTCATTCAGCTACTACATAAACATAAGTAAGTTCTGGGTATAAAATAATAAATAAGGCAATATGGCTTTTCTCCTTTCACTATTCAGGGAAGCTGCTCAGACAAAAGCACCAATATATTGACAATTGCCAGAACTATAGCATCTTTTCAATCTTTACCTTAATTAATATGTCTACATTCACTCATCACTCCTGAAACTCTCTTAACTATATCCCAACATCCTCCAATGTATGTTGTATTTTTCTTAAATTTCTTGAGTACTTTATCTTTATGGGCTTCTATTTCCACTGCCACTTCTTAAATGCTTCTGTTTCTCCAGGCTTTGTCCTTGATTGTTTTTCTTTTCCTTCTAGTTCCAGATGCTCTTTATAAATATATCCACTCTAATTATTTATACTACTCTATGTTGACAGAGGTTAAGAAGCTTCTCTTTGCCACTTATCAAGTTGGTGTTATATCATAGATCTAAGTTAGGGTTTCTTTCCATGATATGTTGTTTTCCATATTTCTTGTGCTGGGTTCTCTAGAGAACCAAAACCAGTAAAGCTGGTATATATATATATATATAGAGAGAGAGAGAGAGATTTATATCAAATAAATGGCTCATACAGTTGTAGAGACTTGAATGTCCAAAATCTGTGGGTCAGGCTGGAGGCTTCTCCTAATGCACATAGACTCGGGGCTGGCAAACCTGAGACTGGCAGGTTAGAGAGGAGGGCTGTTGCTCACAGGCTATGAAGATCAGTGGATCTCAAGATTGGCAGGCAAGACTGCCAGGTAAGCTGCTAGCTCAAGGCCAGAGGTCAGATGAACAGGAGCTAGCTGCAGGATCCAGAGCAAGCAAAAGCCCAGGAGCCTTGCCAGAATGTTCACTTATATTCAATGCAGGCCGCATTTCCAGGGAAACTCCCTTTCAACTGATTGGCTATTCACAGCAGATCCCATCATGGGGTAATCATATTATATCAAATCTCAACTTGGAAGTTATCACAACATCATATGACTGCCAAATCACTGAGAATCATGGCCTAGCCAAGGTGACACACAATCTTAACCATTACAGTCCACCCCTTGTCAACTTGACACCTGTACACATCTCTTTAAACCATACATAATTTCTGAATAAAGACAATTATAAAGTCATACTTGCACCTAACATGATACCAATGAACACACATACAACAAAAAAGGCACTAGCTCTGTTTACATCTTACATTTGATAAGTGAAGAAAACAAAAATACTTGATATACAAAGCAGAAGTATTCATAACAATTACAGTCCTCGTTTCTGCAAATGGTCACATGGTAGTAACTGGTATTAAGAATTACCGTCTTCTATCACCGATTCCATATTCCCTTTGCACTCAGCAAGCACCTCAGCTGGTTGTGGCTCTTTGCCTGGTGGGATGACCCAAACGGTCATTCCTGAAGGGCCTGGACCATTAGTAGAAATGTCAGAATTGAGTTGCTGTAGTTTTCCATTGACTTTAAACACAAGGCATGGTAGTACTAAGAGACACCCTAAGGGATCTCCTTCATTCCGGACATACTCTTCTTTACCTCCATTATGTCATATCAATCTGATTTCCTCTTGGTAATCAGGATCAATCACACCAGCCAGTATGGTAACTCCCTTCCTTGCCTGTTGATCTAGAGGCATAGGAGCCCAAAGTGGCCAGGTGGCATTTTTAGCTTCCAGTTCAATGGAATCAGTAATGTGTCTCCAGGTGGGAGAACTCCCCCTCTTTGGAACTAAGACCTCTAGACCTCCAAAGTATAAGGCCTCGGGGACAGAAAGCAAAAATCTGTGAGCCACTAGGAGTAATAATGAGTGGTGCCACTCTCATTGCCACCTTTTGATTCCTGGACCCATGAATCCTGGCTATGGGAGAAATAGCACCCTATATTGTACACTGGTTTAGAGCATATATAGCCTCCTGGAGAACATTGCCCCAACCCTGCAAGGTATTGCCACCTATCTGGTGCTGTAATTGTGTCTTTAGAAGGCCATTCCATCGTTCTGTCAAGCCAGCTGCTTCAGGATAATGGGGAACATGGTAAGACTAGTGAATTCCATGAGTATGGGACCATTGTTGCACTTCATTTGCTGTGAAGTGTGTCCCTTAATCTGAGGCAATGCTTCTGGGATACCATGATGGTGAATAAGGCATTCTGTAAGCCCACTGATGGTAGTTTTGGCAGAAGCATTGGGTGTAGGGAAGGCAAATCCATATCCAGAGTAAGTGTCTATTTCAGTAAAAACAAAATGCTGCCTTTCCATGATAGAAATGGTCCAATGTAATCAACTTGCCATCAGGTTGCTGACTGATCACCTTGAGGGATTGTGCCATATCAGGGACTCAGTGTTTGTCTCTGCTGCTGGCAGATTGGGCGCTCAGCAGAGGCTATAGCCAAGTCAGCCTTGGTGAGTGGAAGTCCATGCTGCTGGGCCCACGCATAACCTCCATCCCTGCCACAACGGCCACTTTGTCCATGAGCATATTGAGCAATGATGGGAGTAGCTTGGGAAAGAGGATGAGTGCTTTCCACAGAATTCATCATCCCATCCGCTTGATTGTTAAAATCATCCTCTGTTGAGGTCACCTTTTCAAGAGTAGTCACATAAGACACAAATATCTTCACTTCTTTGGCCCATTCAGAGAGGTTTATCCACATATCTCTTCCCCATAAATCCTTGTCTCCAATTTTCTAATCACGTTCCTTCCAAGTCCCTGACAGTACAACCAAACCATTGGCCACAGCCCATGAATCAGTATACAATTGTACATTTGGCCATTTCTCCTTCCAAGTAAAGTGAACAACCAGGTGCACTGCTGAAAGTTATGCCTATTTGGAGGATTTCCCTTCAGGGATGTCCCAGAAAGGGGCTGTAGTGCTGCCACTGTCCACTCTCGAGTCGTGTCTGCATAATGTGCAGACCCATCTGTAAACCATGCACAAGTTTTCTCTTCTTCAGTCAACTGATCATAAGAGACTCCCCATGAGGCCATAGGTGCAGACTGGGAGAAGGAGGGTAATGTGACAGAAGTGGAGACCATAGCGATTTGGGCCACTTCCTTATGCAACTTACTTGTGCCATGAGGACTTTCTCTGGCCTGATCTTGTATGTACCACTTCCATTTAATGATGGAGTGCTACTGTGCATGTCCAACTTTATGACTCTGTGGGTCAGACAACACCCAGTTCATGATGGGCAGCTCAGGCTGCAAGGTGACTTGGTGACCCATGGTTAAGCAATCAGTGTCTACTAAGGCCCAATAATAAGCCCAAAGCTGTTTCTCGAAAGAAGAGCAGTTATCTGCAGAGGATGGCAGGGCTTTGCTCCAAAATCCTAAGGGTCTGCACTGTGATTCACCAATAGGGGCCTTCCAAATACTCCAAACAGTATCTCTGTCTGCCACTGACACTTCAAGCACCATTGAATCAGCTAGATCATATGACCAGAGGGGCAGAGCAGATTGTACGGCAGCCTGAATCTTTTGCAGAGCCTTCTCTTGTTCTGGGCCTCACTCAAAACTAGCAGCTTTTTGAGTCACTTGATAAATAGGCTAGAATAGCACACCCAAATGAGGAATATGTTGCCTCAAAAATCCAAAGAGGCCCACTAGGCATCGTGCCTCCTTTTTAGTTGTGGGAGGAGTCAGATGCAATAACTTATCTTTCACTTTAGTAGGAATATCTAGACATGCTCCCACACTACTGGACCCCTAGAAATTTCACTGAGGTGGAAGGCACCTGAATTTTTGTGGGATTAATTTCCCATCCTCTAGCATGCAAATGTTTTACCAATAAGTCCAGATTCATTGACACTTCTTCCTTGCTAGGTCCAATCAGCATAATGTCATCAATGTAATGGACCAGTGTGAGGCCTTGTGGAAGAGGGAAAGGTGATCAAGTTTCCTGCAAACTAAATTATGACATAGGGCTGGAGAGCTGATGTAGCTCTGAGGTAGGCAATTGAAGGTGTATTGCTGGCCTTGTCAGCTGAAGGCAAACTGCTTCTGATGGTCCTTCAAAACAGTATGGAGAAAAAGGTATTAGACAGATCAATAACTGCATACCAGGTACCAGAAAATGTATTAATTTGCTCAAGCAATGAAACTACATCTGGAACAGCAGCTGCAATTGTAGTCACCACCTGATTAAGTTTTCAGTAATTCACTGTTCTCCAAGATCCATCTGTTTTTTGGACAGGCCAAATTGGCGAGTTGAATGGGGATGTGGAGGGAATCACCACCCCTGCATCCTTCAAATCCTTAATGGTGGCAGTAATCTCTGCAATACCTCCAGGAATGCAGTACTGCTTTTGGTTTACTATTTACTAGGTTGGGGCAATTCTAATGGCTTCCACTTGGCTTTTCTTACCATAATAGCTCTTATTCCATTTCTTAGGATCCAGTATGGGGATTCTGCCAGATGCTGAGTGTATCTATTCCAATTATGCTTTCCTGAACTGGGAAAATCACTACAGAATGGGTTTGGTGACCCATCTGACATACTGTGAGACAGACATGAGCTAAGACTTCATTAATAACCTGACCTCCATATGCTCCCAGTCTGACTGGTGGGCCACAGTGACATTTTGGGTCTCCTGAAATTAGTGTCAGTTCAGAGCCAGTATCCGGTAATCCCCAAAAACTTTGATTATTTCCTTTTCCCCAGTGAAGTCATTCTCATAAAAGGCTGTAGATTCCTTTGGGGAAGATTAACAATATAAGTTTTTGGCAGTGATTGGAGTCCCTCCTCAAGGGGACCTGGCCTCCCTTTCATTTCAGAGGTCGCAGGTCTTTAAACTCACTCATGTATGGGAATTGATTGAAGGCTCGTGATTCTCTATTCTGGTGATTCAAGTTAGACTGCTGTTCTCTTGACTTAGAATTCATCCACTTGTACAGATCAAGTAAATATTTAGTAGATTTCCTATCTATTTCACTCCAAGGGACACCATGACTAAGTAGCCAATGCCATAAGTCCATATGAGTCAGAATATTCTGATTACTGCTTTGACTCCTCTGTCCATTACTGTAACCACGCCCACCTTGTCTTTGTCGAATGAGTGCAGTCACTTGGCCCCTACTACCATTGGGTCCGATCAGTCCCATTGTAGTTAAGTGTCTTAATTCAGTTAGGGCATTTCCCACTGTCAAATCTGACTTACATAAAATAGCAATCACAGCAGTCTTCAAACATTCTGGGGCTCCCTTCACCAATTTGTTTCTCACAGTTGTGGTAAAAGGTGTGTCTTTTGGGCACTCCTTGTGTTGGTCTATGGATCTAACCTGATAAATCCACTCTAGCATGCCAATTTCCCTAAGCCTTTGGATACATTCTTCTACAGTATATCAAGGCAGGTCTGGTACTGCAACTTGATCTGGTGTAGGCCACCTCATAGTCCATGCTTTAGCAAACCAATGAAATAAACTATTAGATCCTTTCCTAACTTCTCAAGCTGAAACACTGAATGAAGAATCTGTGCTTAGTGGGCCTATATCAATAAACTCAGACTGATCCATCTTTATATTCCATGTACCATTATCCCACACCCTTAACAGCCATTCCCACACATATTCCCCAGGTTTCTGTTTGTACATATTAGAAAAGTCAATAGTTCTTTTGGAGTGTAGCATACCTCCTCCTGGGTCACATTTTGTAGTTTACCTTTTGGGGATCACTGGGGGGACTTAAGTCTAGTTATAGGTCTAGAAGCCAAAATCAGTAGTGGGGAAGTGTTTTGAGAGCATTCAGCATTGTCTTGCAAAGCATCTGTCTCAGGTGATGCCCCAGGCAATGATTCAGAAAAAGACTCTTTAGACATAACTGGGTTAATTTCACTAAATGGGGGTGGAGAGGCTAATGGTTTTACTGGGGAGGATGGTTTAGCATAAAAATAGGGAATAATCTCTTCAGATGGGAATGAGAGGACTGGTTCTGTTGGCAGGAGTGATTCAATGGAATTTAGAGGTTCAGTATCTCCAACTTCCTGATTATCTGCCCATATGTCCCTATTCCAAGTTTCAGGATCCCATTTCTTCCCAATCGATGCCTTCACTTTAACTTCAGACACCTCTCAAGATAGGCAATTGAGTTGGCATTGTAATTCAGACTCTGGGTTTGGTTTTTGACAATATCAGCTATTACTACAAGAAATAAGGCTTTCTTTCAGGGCACAAGTAGCAACTTTGAGATCATTTATGTGGTAGTTGAGCTTTGACTCTGAAGCCCTGAGCTCATCTCTTTCTATCATCAGATTGTCCAGAGACAATGGAATCAAACAACCATCTTCCTTATATTTCTCATTATTACAAAATTGTAGAAAAGTATCACACATGCAATCATCCAGAGTCTCACCTTTCACCAATACCTGATCTATTGGTGGTGATATTTTGTGTATTTGTATTGCCACCTCACCCCATAGACCAGCAGTGCCCTCTTTCCTACTAGAAGCAGAGTCATCAGTACGTTTAAGACTAACTAGACTTGAAAACCAATTTAGAAAATTCATCCTTACAATTTTGTTTATTGTAGAAACAGTCTCGGTACCAAATGTCTTAGTCTGGGTTCTCTAGAGAAGCAAAACCAGAAAAGTGTATAAATATACAGAGACATTTATATAAAGGAAATAAATGGCTCATTCAGTTGTAGAGAATGAATGTCCCGAGTCCATGGGTCAGGCTTAATGTTTCTCCTGATTCATGTAGCCATGGGGGCTGGCGAACCCAAGATCGGCAGGTCAGGGAGCTGGGCTATTGCTCACATGCTGCGAAGATCAATGAATCCCAAGATCAGCAGACAAGACCACAGGTAAGCTGCTAGCTTAAGTCCAGCAGTTAGATGAACAGGGGCCAGCTGCAGGATCCAGAGTAAGCAAAAGCCCAGGAGCCTTCTCAGAATGTCCACTTATATTCGATGCAGGCCTCACACCCAAGGAAACTCCCTTTTAACTGACTGGCTACTCATAGCAGATTCCATCATGGTAATGATCACATTATATAAAATCTCAACAAGGAAGTAATCACAACATCATATGACTGCCAAACCACTGAGAATCATGGCCCAGCCAAGTTGACATACAATCATACCCATCACACCATATAAATGCCCAAACACCTCTGTCTTAGTTATCTAGTACTGCTATGACAGAAATACCACAAATGGTATTAACCAACAGAAATGTATTTTTTTACAGTTTAGGAGGGTAGAAGTCTGAATTCAGGGTGCCGGCTCTAGGGAAAGGTTTTCTCTCTCTGTCGGCTCTGAAGGAAGGTCCTTGTCTCTTTGAGCTTCTGTTCCTGGGTGATCTACATGTGGCTTGGCATCACTCTTTCCCCATCTCTACTTGCTAGTTTGTGTTTAATCTCTTTTATCTCAAAAGAGATGGACTCAAAATACACCCTACACTAATCCTATTTCATTAACATAACAAACTCAACCTATTCCCAAATGGGATTAAAACCACAGGCATACCCATTGCCTTTGAGTTGATTCTGACTCAGAGACCCTCTAGGACAGAGTAGAACTGCCCCTATAGGGTTTCCAAGGAGCGGCTGGTGGATTGGAACTGCCAACCTTTTGGTTAGCAGCTGTAGCTCTTAATCACTGCACCATCAGGACTCCCTCTAGATAGTAGACCCTTGTTATTTCTGGTGATGGAAAAGATAACCCAAATGTGGGTGAAGTGTGCACAGCCTGATCAAAGTAAATTATGTCACTAAGAAGTACACAAGAAAAAAGGGCGTTTTTTAGTAAATGCTATGACATATATAATTTTGCAACAGCAGCAACAACCAAAAAATATATGCGTGGTTACATATGTATGTATGTATGCATATATGTGTATAGGTATGTATACCAAACTAAACTAAACCATTTCCTTCAAGCTGATTCTGAGTAGAACTGCCCCATAGTGTTTCCAAGGCTATAAATCTTTACGGAAGCAGACTGACACATCTTTCTCCCAAGCAGCGGCTAGTGAGTCTGAACTGCCTACCTTCTGGTTAGCAGTTGAGTGCTTAACCACTGTGCCACCAGGGCTAATTCATAGATATGTATATGTGGGTATATATGTGTACGTATATAGACATAGCTATATGTGTATGTATATATATGTATGTGTGTGCTTGCATATATATTCAGATATGTAATAAAACACATAACAGGCACAGTTACAGATAGTTCTTAGACATAACCAAACACCTCATGGGGTTGGTTTTCTGGATTTGAAGGCTTAAGACCATAGTCTCGTGGGACAACTCAGTGAACTGGCGTAATATACTTTACAAAGTTTATGTTCTACATCCGTTTTTGGTGAAAAACGCCTGGGGTTTTAAAAGCTTGTAAGCAGCCATCTAAGATACAACTATTGATCTCTACTGGTCCAGATCAAAAGAAAAAGGGGAAACCAAGAACTCAGAAAAGAAACTAGTTTACAGGACTAATAGTCCAAATGAGCCATGGCCTCATCTACCCCAAGACAAGAAAAATTAGATAGTGCCTGGCTACCACTACTCACTATTCTGACCAGGGCCACAATAGATGGATCCTGGTAGAATGGGAGGAAACTGGAACAGAACTCAAATTCTTAAAAAGTCCAGACTTACTCTACCCACTGAGACTGGAGAATACCCCAAGACAATTACCTGAGATACTCATTAAAACTTGAATCAAAACTATCCTCTGAGGTCATCTTTCAGCTAAATAACAGATTGGCTCATAAAATAAAGAATATAACTCAAGTACTGTGCTCCTTTAAAAATCATCTGTATGAGACTAAACAGTTAACAATTACTTTAAAGCAAAGATGAGAAGGTAAGGGGGCATGGAAAGTAGATTACTGGAAACAGAACAACCAGAAGTGAAATAATGAGAACATTGACACATTGTGAGAAAAGTAACCAATATCACTGAATAATTTGAATAAAAATTGTTAAATGAGAATCTAATTTGATGTGTAAACTTACATAAAAAACACAATAAAATATTATTTAAAAAATTACATTTAATCTTTCACTCCATCTGGAAGTTATTTTTGTGAAAAATGTATGGTTATATAAATGAATGGTTTCCTAAATGTACCAGGTTTGCTTCATGGGTATTCTATTTTGTGGCTTTTTAAACTACATCAAGAATAAATTATTTAAATTATTATAGTTTTGTATATTTTAGTAACTGGTAGGTCAAGCACTGTATTTTTTACTGCTATTTGGCCAGTTTTGAACAATAATATTTTGAATCTATAACAAAATTTTTTATTATTTCTGGAATATACACACAATGTATGAATCCTTCACATATATCAATAAGTCATTGTAATTTCAAACACATCTAATCGCTATCTCAGAAGCTAAAGATAACACTAATCCTGATGATACTACAGATTAACCAAAATTCTGAGGACATAGAGATCAACCATTATTATAGCTACAATAGAGTGTATAACTTGCTGTACCCTTTTTTTAAGTAATACGCTAATATGATAAACAGAGAAGATTCCTGAAGAAATTGAGGGTGAGAGGGCGTAAACTGGTATTTCAAAATCATTGCTTGTTTAGTTTTGAGGAACTCTGCCGTATTCATTTAGCAAAACTTCTAGAAGTACACACCTACCACTTTATAATTCTATATTCTAATTTATATTATTCCTCCTACAACTTGATTTTTGGCACCTGTCACTCAGAGAAAGCTAAAGCTTCACTAAGGTAACAAATGTTTCTAACTGTTATCCATGTTACACATCCTTTTCCACATAATTACCTTGTGAAGTCTGTCATCTCCATCATAATCATACACATCTTCTTGGCCAACACAATGATATCATTGCTGGTGTCATCCCAGATCTCAATCTCAGCATCCAGCTTACTCTTGACTTTCTTGAAATCAGCAACTTGCTCAGCAATCTTTTCCTTTTCCGCCTCAGGCAGTTGAGTCATCTTAGCCTAAAACAGGTGATAATTAAATTTATAATCATTCCACGATGTCAAAAAGCATTATCTGAAGGAAGAAGTGGTCATTATGGGATGTTCATAAAACTTGTTAGCTTAAGATCAGAGATATTTCACGTCTTTAAAAAAATTTTTTAACTAAAACGTTGCAGTTCTCATATGAAAAGTCTATTAAAATGTAATTGTTTGCTCTAGAACTACAATGTGACATTTGAGAATAACAGCTTAGAATTTTAGATCGGACATATTTAAGTCTACTCCTTAAAATAAATGAAATTCTCAAGTTTCCAACCTATGAAAATTTTTAATTATTTCAAACTTAATGTAATATATTACATATGTTAGAAAAGCATATACTGTATTGTACAAATACTATATTTCAAAAGGTAGAGGTATAACATAATTTATCTTGAAATGACACCGTGCGTGTGTGCATACACATACATAGATACTAGATTCTTACATAAACACTGAATATTGACAGATAATAGCAGTATATATTTCTAAATCATACGTATATAGATAAGCACATATATAAAAGCATAAGTAGGTATGTATATATGTTGTGTATATAAACCCATTCAGGTGTGCTTGTGTGTACACTATATTGTTGGAAAAGAGTAAAAATATCACTGGCAGGCTTATTAAGACAGCCGTACCTAATTATCATACTGAGTCTTGAGGTGCTACTGTTCTCCTACGCATAGTAAACTTAACTACATTGTCATAGCATGGTATCTTTCCTTGGATATGTCCCATTTTGAACAAGATGCAACTCGTGCCTTCCACTTGTAATTTCACAACGTAGGATGGATGAAAACTATCGCCATCACTAAACTTTCATACTCACAACCTTAACACCTGGGACCTATGACTTTTCATCAAATGAAAAGCACCTTGAAGTAAAAGTGATTTGATAATCTCAAAGCCAGATGATTTCACAAAACAATTCATGCAAATGTATTGTCAAAAAGAGAGTTTCATGCATGTTCCAACAGTGGAATGAGTACATAGGTCTCAGAAGGAAGCATTTTGAAAAGAATAAATCATAGACGTGGGATGATTTATTCCATTATTCACATGGACTATGTAATACCTGTATTTCCTATGTTTTTCAGATTCAAGGCTTTAGGACACCCAGAAATGGGGAAATAAGAAGGATGCACCTCAGAAAGCTTTGCAATATTCTGAATACTAGATCCAGAATGCTGAAAACCTACTTTATCTAAGCAATATTATATAATAGCAAGAAAGCTTAAATATATGAATGGAAGGAATAACGCAAAATTCAACCAAAAAATCAATATTAAATGTCCACCATTTGTTTTCTGTTTATTATACACCTAGCCCAGGGTCCAAAATCACTCACTATTTGTCAACTCTCAGGATTAATTAGCGTACCTCAGTTATAATAAAGAAAATAAACAAGAAGCTTTCTGATCTGAAGTATCCTTTAAGTTCCTTAGCATGCTGCTTGACACATAACAAATGCTCAATAATTGATAGTTATTTTTATTCAGTTAAAAAATTCAAAGTATATTGACATGCCTAACACTTAAAATTTGTTGAGATTATTTTCTCTGAAGAACCGAATTAAGTTCTGTGAGACTAGGTTTTTTTATTTTTTATTTTTTAGTAAAGCAAAAACAAAGTTTTATTTGGTGTATATTCAAAAGGACAGAAGTGGGAAGTGGACAACCATGCTGCCAGAGCCATGTCTGCCCAAGTCCAAGGAAATATCACAGAACAGACGAAAGTGGGAAAACAGGCGGCCGTGCTGCTAGAGCCATGTCTGCCTGAGTCCAAAAGAATGTTACAGAATAGGCAAGAGTGGGAAAATGGACAAGTATGCTGCCACAGCCATGTCTGCTCGAGTCCAAAGACAATTACAGAATCATCAGTATGTATTAACATTACAAATGGGCAAAATCATTGAAAGCCTAGCCTTTTCAGACTGGCTAGAAACTGTGATCCTACATTTTTTTTTTAAACTTCTTTTTTTATTGTTGTAGTTTAAATGAAGCTTACATTTCAAGTTAGTCTCCCATACAAAAATTTATACATACATTGTTATGTGACCCTAATTGCTCACCCCATACTGTGACAGCACACGCCTCTTTTCCACCCCTGATTCCTCATGCCCATTCAACCAGCTCCTAACCCTCTCTGCCTTCCCATCTCATCTCCGGACAGAAGCTGCCCCTTTGGTCTCTTGTATGTACTTGAGCTAAGAGGCACACTCTTCATGAGTATCACTTTGAGACTAGGTTTTTAATTGATGAGTGTCTTAGTTATCTAGTGTTGCTACAACAGAAGCATCACCAGTGGATGGCTTTAACAAAACAAAATTTATTCCCTCACAGTCTAGTAGGCTAGAAGTTGGAATTTAGGGTGCCAGCTCCAGGGGAATGCTTTCTCTGTTGGTTCTGGGGGAATGTCCTTGTCATCAATCTTCCCCTGGTCTAGGAGCTTCTCAGGCACAGAGACCTCAGGTCCAAAGGACGAGCTCTGCTCCTGGCCCTGCTTTCTTGGTAGTAGGAGACCCCCCTGTCTCTCTGCTCAATCTCTTTTATAAAAATCTCAAAAGAGATTGATTTAAGACACAACCTAATCTTGTAGATTGAGTCCTGTCTCATTAACATAACTGCCTCTAATCCTGCCTCATTAACATCATAGAGGTAGGATTTACAACACATAGAATAATCATATCAGATGACAAAATGGTGGACAAACACACAATACTGGGAATCATGGCCTAGCCAAGTTGACACACATTGTTGGGGGACACAATTTAATCCATGACAATGAGGTATACAAGGGACTCTTTATTTGCCTAGGAAATAGTTTGTAGTTTCCTCTCTTCTCAGGAATTGTGCCCTATGTGATGACAAAAAAGAAGAGTAACTTTTACTGCTGTTGGCATATGGCAAGGCCCATGAATGAAAACACAGCCACTTACTTTTTTTTTTTTTTTAAGAGATATTTTATTGAATTTTTAGTGAAAGTTTACACAGCAAGTTAGGCTCCCATTTGACAATTTCCTCACAAATTGTTCAATGACGTTTGTTACATTTATCACAATATGTCAACATTCTCTTTAACTGTGTTCTGTTTTTTCCATTTCCAGTACTCTAGTTTCCCTGCCCCTTATCTTCTCATTGGACCCCTTGTCGAAAATCAGTTGTCCATAGATGGATGGGTTTAATTCTGAGTTCTCATTTCCATTCCATTTGTCTATGTGTTTATCATTGAACCAATACAAGGCGTTTTTTTGTTTGTTTGTTTGTTTTGTTTTGTTTTTTTAACTGTAGCTGTATAGCATGTTTTAATATTGGGGAGTGTGAGGCCTCCTGTTTTGTTCGTTTTCTTCAGTATTACTTTGTCTATTCAGGGTTTCTTTCCTTTCCATATGAAGTTGGTCATTAGTTTTTCCATTTCAGTAAAGATTGTTGCTGGGACTTGTATCAACGGTGCATTGTATCTAAAAATTGCTTTAGATGAATTGACATTTTCATTATCTTAAGTCTTCCTATCCATGAACATGGCATGTATTTCCATTTTTGTAGGTCTCTTTTAGAAGTGTTTTATAATTTTCATTGTACAAGTCTTTTATGTCCCTGGTCAGGTTTCTCCCAGGTATTGTATCCATTTGGGGGCTATTGTAAATGGTATTGTTTTCTTGATTTCTTTTCCAGAGTAGTCTTTTGCTAGTGTAGAGGAACCCAACTGATTTTTGTGTGTTGATTTTGTACCCTGCAATGTTACTAAATTCTTCTATTAGTTCTGGCAGTTTTCTTTCTTTCTTTTTTTTTTAATTGTGCTTTAGATGAAGGTTTACAGAGCAAATTAGTTTCTCATTGAATAATTAATACACATATTGTTTTGTGACATTAGCTGCTGTGGTGCATTAATTACTTTTGTGTGTGGCCTTTATACCCATGGTCTTGTAAGTCCCACCCAGGCGACTGTGTGACAGGGTAATTGTGGCCTACCAAGGGGATTGGTCAGTTTTGCTTTAAAGGACAGCCAATTCCAGAGCAAAGAGGAGAGCCTACCACCACCAAAGAAAGAGAGACCTGCCGCAGAAATTGGCAGCAGAGACCCACAGGAGATGGCGCAGTGGGCTTCCCAGCACACAGAGCAAGAAAGCTGAGTGCCTTTGGGCAGAAACCAAGGGCCAGAGAGAAGTCTACACCTGACTGACGAATCTGGGACTTGCCAGCCTCTAAAACCTCGTGAACCATTTCCTTTACTTGATCCATGAGTTCTGTGAGATGTTGCAAGAAATTAGGGAACCCAAAGACAGGAGGGAGAGTACTGAGGGGAGAGGGACTAGTTGATATTAGAGACAATGGAGTGGTACAGCAGCTTGGAAAAGTTAGACATTTGGGGCATCTTTAACCTGCGCCTCATAGGAACCAGCTTTGTGCTAATTCTTATAAAAGAAATTATTCATTTAGTTGCCAACCGAACAACGTGTCAACACTCTCCCCTTCTCAACCTTGGATTCGCCATTACCAGCTTTCCTGTCCCCTCCTGCCTTCTTGTCCTTGTCCCTGGAATGGTGTGCCCGTTTAGTCTCATTTTGTTTTATGGGCCTGTCTAATCTTTGGCTGAAGGGTGAACTTCAGGAGTGACTTCAGCACTGAGTTAAAAGGGTGTCCGGGGGCCATACTGTCAGGGTTTCTCCAGTCTCTGTCAGATTAGTAAGTCTGGTCTTTTTTTGTACAGCCATTTACTTCTGAAATCAAAAGTAGTACGCAAGCATGTTAAGTAAATTATAAACTATCAACCCATTAAACTAGCTCAAAAATAGAAATGAGCTTTCTCCATCTTGACTACCAGTTATTATCATTCTTCCCATTCTCATAAAAAGTGTGTATAAATTTCAAATAATAGCAGCTATATAAAGGTTCAACTGAGCACTGTTTTGTGTTGTATATGTCAGAGGTAATAAATCCACAAAACTAGATCAATAAATAATATTAAAATTTACACTGCTGTACTATGGAAGGAGCCCTGTGGCACAGTGGTTAAAAACTCAGCTGCTAACCAAAAGGTCAGCAGTTCAAATCCACCAGCTGGTCCTTGGAAACTCTATGGGGCAGTTCTACTTTGTCCGATAGGGTCAGTATGAGTCAGAATCGACTTGGTGGCAACAGGTTTGGTTTTTGGTTTGGTACTATGGAAAATTACTCACTATCTTCATAATAAAGTTGCACCTATTCAAAAAGTGATATGGTTAAGTGTGTTCCAAGTTCTGTTCCTTGGAAGGCCACTGATTTCCAATATGACCTTGAGAAAGTCATTTAACCTTCCTGTCAAAGTTTTCCCCCACACAAAATGACAATAATTACAACTGCTACCCACCTGCCACGTAGGGAACAGAGTTGATTATTGGGTATCATTGAGACTGATCCTGTCCTGGAGAATGATCTCATCAGTTTTACTCAATTTCCTTAATAACATCTCAACTCACATAGTGAATTGCCATCAAGAGAAGTTTACCTCTGACAGGATAAGGACAAAAACTTGGACAATAATTTGCAAAATTAAAAGTTACAGAGAATTCTGGCTCTTTTTCACCGCAGAACAACGACAAAAAGGCATTAAATTATTGACTGACACCTTTGCGAAATGTTTTTAGTGTTTCTGTCAGTGATTTATTGCATGCCATCAATCAACTTCAATCACTATGAAAATTTCAAAACAGGACCTGGGAAAGTACTTCATGAGTAAGAATTATGACTGGAAATTCTTTCTTGGATTATTCTGCGTGAAACTAGGATTTATGCACAAATAGCATGACTTAGACTAGAATACCACATGCATTTGTAAAACACAGGTCGAGGGACTCCAACCAGCCAGAATATCCAAGATATACAAAAAATCAAATATAATATTTTCTTTCTTCCCATAACTTCCTCATGTCAATGCTCTATTAAATGTGATTTCATGAAGAGAAAACCTCCAAAAGTAGATGATGCTTTGACTCAAACAACTCTGTGTAACATCTGTAAAGCTCCTTTGGAACAAAGAAGCTGAGTCTTCTCAGAGACCTTTGAAACTAACATCAGTAGCAGTAAAAGCAGCCGTATTTTTAAATTGGTATTGGCAACAATAGTGGACAAGCTGGAGGCAGATAAACCTACATCAGGCCACAGACAAAACATTCTGAAGTTGATGTTAGAATCCAATCATCTAAAATATTTTATTCATATATGTACATGTAAGAGTTGTATTCCATATGTCACTTTTTTTTGTTTGTTTTTTTTCTTTTTCCCTTTTTGTCTTTCTTCATGACTCAGTTTCTCCCCTCTCTATACTTACCTTCTCTTCCTGTCTCCTGAATACCTGGCGCTAAGTGATGCCTCTACCCCTTCTAGGCAGACTGTACTTCACATCCTGGTAGCAACTTTCCCAGACCTCGCAGCTGCACTGGTGGGATCCCTGGGGGCTTTGCTTTCCTTTTTTCTTTCTAATCTTTATTTATTCATTTTTTTCTTTTCTTTTCTTTTTTCTTCTTCTTCTTTTCCTTTTTGTTTTCCTCCATTTCATAGTCTCTCATCTCTCCACTCCAATGGCAAGCTCCCTTAGCACTCTTTTTTGTTTATATGTTTTTGGCTCCTGTTCCTGTCTCCTCTTTCTCCTTTTTCCCATACCCATCTTAGTTCCACACATCACAATCTCCCCCTTCCATCCGGCCTACCTGCACCGTGCACTGAACATCACACCCCCAAGCAGCACAGGCACGGCCTACCAGAACCTGCCCTGCACTTATTTCTGGCCTGCCCTGTTGGCAATAGTACGTGTCACAAACAACCCATCCCAGCAACTCCTCTTCAGCTAGACCTGCCCTACTGTACCATATCTGACTGACTGACCCTGCCAAATGGAGGAGGTGAAAAGTATCATGCCCACAGATGAACAAAGAACAAAGAACACACAGCGCACCTGCTCAGACATAGCCAAATAAAACAAACAGCAGGATGAAACAAATAAATCTACAATCAATAAATGAGGAAAATAGCTACTGAATGCCCGGAAGACAGCAGACAATATCAAAACATTTACAAAAACAGGACAGGATGGTTCCAGTAGGCATCCAAAATAAAACACCAAGTGACTTTTCAGTAGAAGAAAAGGCACTAGAACTACCTGATAGGGAATTGAAATCTCTAATATTCGGAGCTTTCCAAGAGTTGCAGCAAAAAGCAGACAAAAATGAGGAAAAAATAGGCAAATTCATGGAAAAGGCAGAAAACTTCATGGAAAATATAGACCAAAAAATGGAAAAACTCAGGAAAATAATGCAGGAACAAAATGCCAAAATAAATTCACAGCTAGAAATCATACAAAAACAACAATTAGAAATTCAAAAGATAAACAACACGATTTCAGAAATGGATAGTGTCATAGACGGGCTGAGGAGCAGGTCTGAAACGGTGGAAGACAGGATCAGTAAAATTGAAGACAAACACTTGGCTACAACTCTGTTTGAGGAAAAACCAGAAAAAAGGCTGGAGAAAAATGAAGAGATCCTGAGAATTACGTGGGATACAATCAAAAGCAAAAATTTGCGAGTGATCAGAGTTCCAGAACAGGGCGAGAAAACAGAAAACAAAGAGAGGATCATTGAAGAACTGCTGACAGAAAACTTTCCCAATATCATGAAAGATGAAAACCTGGCCATCCAAGAAGCTCAACAAACCCCATATAAGATAGACCCCAAAAGAAAATCACCAAGGCATATCATAATCACACTCGCCAAAACCAAAGACAAAAAAAGAATCCTGAGAGCAGCTCGTGAAAAACAAGAAGTCACATACAGAGGAGAAACAATAAGACTAAGCTCAGATTATCTGGCAGAAACC
>NW_004444099.1:4452618-4464273 GCF_000243295.1 Trichechus manatus latirostris | reverse complement strand
AGAGGAGAAACAATAAGACTAAGCTCAGATTATCTGGCAGAAACCATGCAGGCAAGAAGGCAATGGGATGACATATATAAAACCTTGAAAGAAAAAAACTGTCGGCCAAGAATAATATATCCTGCAAAACTCTTGTTCAAATTTGACGGTGAAATTAGGACATTTCCAGATAAACAGAAATTAAGGGACACATGAGGAAATGTGGACGATCACTAGCCATTGGAGAAATGTAAATTAAAACCACAATGAGATACCATCTCACCCTGGCATTACTGGCACGAATCAAAAAAACTGGAAATAACAAATGTTGGAGGGGCTGCAGGGAGATCGGAACTTTTATGCACTACTTGTGGGAATGCAAAATGATACAAACCATTTTGGAAAATGATATGGTGCTTCCTCAGAAAGCTAGAAATAGAAATACTATACAATCCAGCAATCCCACTCCTAGGAATATATCCCAGAGAAATAAGAGCCATCACACGAATAGACATATGCACACCCATGTTCATGGCAACATTGTTCACAATAGCAAAAAGATGGAAACAACCTAGATGCCCATCAACAGATGAATGGATAAACAAACCATGGTACATATACACAAAGGAGTATTATGCAATGATAACGAACAATGATGAATCTGTGAAGCATCTCATAACATGGATGAAACTGGAGGACATTATGCTGAGTGAAATGAGTCAATCACAAAAGGACAAATATTGTATGAGACCTCTATTGTAAAAACTCAAGAAAAAGTTTACACACAAAAAGAAACAATCTCTGTTGGCTACAAGGGATGGGGGGGTGGAGGGGAACTACTAAATAGACAATAGATATGTGGTAACTTTGGTGAAGGTTAAGACAGTACACAATACTGGGGAAGCCAGCACAACTTGTACAAGGAAAGGTTATGAAAGCTCCATAGACAAATCAAAACTTCCTGAGGGACTGAATTGCTGGGTGGAGGGCTATGGCGACCATGGTCTTGGGGAACATCTAGCTCAATTGGCATAACACAGTTAAGAAAGAAAATGTTCTACATTCTACCATGGTGAGTAGCGTCTGGGGACTTAAAAGCCTGTGAGCAGCAAGGAAGAATGAAGAAAACAAGATACAAGGAAAAGATTAGTCCAAAGGACTAATGGACCACAACTACCATGGCCTCCACCAGACTGAGTCCAGTATAACTAGATGGTGCCCGGCTACCACCACTGACTGCTCTGACTGGGATCACAACAGAGGGTCCCACGCAGACATGGAGAAAAATGTAGAACAAAATTCTAATTCACAAAAAAAGACCAGACTTACTGGCCTGACAGAGACTGAAGAAACCCTGAGAGTATTGCCCCCAGACACCCTTTTAGCTCAGTAATGAAGTCACTAGAAGGGACAGTGTTGACATGGTGTGGGGTTGTTAGCCATTGTCATAAAACAATATGTGTACTAACTGTTTAATGAGAAACTATTTGTTCGGTAAACCTTCATCTAAAGCACGATTGAAAAAAAAGGAAAAAAGAAAAACAAAAAATACAAGAAGAGACTTCTGTAATATTTTTAAAATGACATTTAGGGATTAGAATTAGTTTTCTTCAAGGAACGATATATATATATTTCTACATTTTTTATGTATACACCCTAAAATGAAATATATAAATGTAATAGCTTTAATAAGCTCTGTTTCCTGTCCAAAACAAACAAATAAATAAACAACAACAACAAAACTCTTAAAACCCTTGGAACCCTTGAGTTGCATTTACAGGTCCCTATAAGATATAAAATTATCTCATTGTATTATAAAAATGAGGCTTCAGGGGCTAAGTGGAAATAGGAAAGAGTTAACTATAAAATTACCAAGCTTACTTTATTATCTATGTTCTAAAGGTAATAATAGTTGTAGACTTGTTTTCATGCTTCCCACATGCCAATTACTTTGCTAAGTACTTTTGAAAAATTATTCCATTTAAATAATAATATTATGAGGTAGATACTATTAACATTCACATTTCACAACCATGGAAATGAGATTTGTAGGGGACTTGTCCAGGATAGTGAGATACTTTTGTCTGTTAATTCTGTCAAGATCGACAGCATAGGAACCCCTCGCGTTTTGAAACTGACGTATGTAAAAATAAATACATAAATATTATAAAGACTGGGAGCAACTCAAACTAGCAGTTCTAGGAGCTTATTCATTTTCTTCACAAGAGTGTCTTTCTGATGTAACTCAGAGACTATTTACTTTCGCTTTACATACAATTAATGTAAGGTTGGTTACCTGAATTCCATGCCCAATATTCAGAAGTAGATAAGAGATCTGCCAGCCTGCACAAGGAAGGAAAAAGAAAATCTACCAAAGAGGGGACAGAGAACTCAGATAATGGGTGCCTTTCAGTTTATAAACAAGTTTTCCTGCTCCTGTTAGGACACCTTCATCCTATCATTGTATTACAGCATAGTACAATAATACATGGTCATAATACAGGCAATGAGTCATCAGCAACATCATCATCCAGCATTTACTGAGTGCCTACTCTGTTAGTCATATGGCACCATTCCTGCTCTCAGGAGTTTATAATCTCCCTATACAGAAATACGCATATATGTTGTTAGGTGCTGTGGAGTCAGTTCCAACTCATAGCGACCTCATGTATAATAGAACAAAACGTTGCCTGGTCCTGCACCATCCTCACAATCCTTGCTATGTTTGAGCCCATTGTTTCAGCCACCGTGACAATCCATCTCGTTGAGGATCTTCCTTTCTTTTGCTGACCCTCAACTTTACTAAGCATCATATGCTTCTCCAGGGATTGGTCCCTCCTGATAATGTGTCCAAAGTAAGAGAGACTAAGTCTTGCCTTCCTTGCTTCTAAGTAGCATTCTGGATGTACTTCTTCCAAGACAGATTTGTTTGTTCTTCTGGCAATCCATGGTATATTCAATATTCTTTGCCAACATCACAATTCAAAGGCATCCATTCTTCTTCGGTCTTCCATATTCATTGACTAGTTTTCACGTGCATATGAGGTAACTGAAAACACCATGGCTTGAGTGAGGCTCACCTTTGTCTTCAGGGAGACATCTCTGTTTTTTAACACTTTAAAGAGGTCTTCTGTAGAAGATTTGACCAATGCAATGTGTCGTTTGATTTCTTTGCTGCTGCTTCCATGGGCTTTGATCATGGATCCAAGAAAAATGAAATCCTTGACAACTTCAATCTTTTCTCCATTTACCATGATGTTGTTTACTGGTCCAGTTGTGAGGATTTTCGTTTTTATGTTAAAGTGTAATCCTCACTGAAGGTTGTATACTTAACCTTCATAAGTAAGTGCTTCAAATCCTTTTCACTTTCTGCAAGCAAAGTTGATATATATATATATATATATATATATATATATATATGTATGTATATATATACATCATTTTGGTTGGTAGGGTAAGGATGCATAAGATACAGTTTAAATGCAAGCGTCATTTTTTTTTTAAGTTTACAAATGCATATTTTGGTACTAAAAATAGTATATGTCTTACTAATGAAAACTCCATAAACCAGAAAATCTTGCTGTATAATAATTCCAGGAAAGCCGTGTTTTACTTTTTATTTATGTTTGGTGGTCTGATGTTTAATATCTACTTATAAGTAAAATGCTTTCTTAAAGATAAAATTTTGAAAGATATATGAATAGTGTACAACTGCTGTTTTTAGCTGTTGTCAAGTCTACCTCTGAATCATGGCAACTCCACGTGTTACAGAGTAGAACTCTCCACGGGGTTTTCTTGGCTGTAAATTTTATGGAAGCAGCTTGCCAGGCATTTCTTTTGTGGAGCTGTGGGATGGGTTTGAACCAACAACCTTTGGGTTGGCATCTGATCACAAATCACTTGCACCAACCATGCTCCTTAGTGCGCCACTAAAACAGGTTAATCTAAGAAAGACTTCTGTGTCTATACTGTTTCTTTGCATACTTACTTTCTGTTTAATTATACTTTCTCAATAAATATAGTTTTATCAAATTTATATGTATTAAATGTTAATATAATTAGTAGAATTCTCTCTCAAAATTTTATGGGGACTTTATTCTCATTAAATTTCTTTATGTCTTTCTAACATTTTTAATGATAAAATAAAAATCTGAGAAATATATAGTATAGCATTCCAAATGTTCATGACATTTGCTTTTCAATATATTATGTTTACATATATGCTTATATTATTACTATTTAATATAGTACCAAGACTAATAATTCATATAAATATATTAGTCATAACTTCTTTTGTTTAAAATCAGGTACAATATCTGTACTCTCATACACATGGCAAAAAAGATGCAAAATCAGTTTTCATTAGATAATTATTAGTTGGATATACATACATTCCTCACTTATGGACATGGTTAGGTTCCAAAGACCAGGTTGTGATACAAAAATCAGCGTTATGTGAAAATGGGGGATGACCACATCAGATCAGATCACAAAATGGAGAATGACTATGTCGTTACATAACTGCCAAATTACATCATTACATAACTGCCAAACTACAAAGAAGCATGGCCCAGTCAAGTTGACACATATCTTAATCATCACAGCCAGCCTATGGGGATGGGCTGCTTTCTGCTCCACATTTCTGTCCTCACTGACCTACTGCTAACTTCAGATTAACCTTCCATGGTAGGAGCCCTGATGACGCAGTGGTTAAGCACTCACCTGCTAAGTGAAGGGTCAGTGGTTCAAACCCACCAGCTGCTCCATGGGAGAAAGATGTGGCAGTCTGCTTCTGTAAAGATTACAGCCTTGGAAACCCTATGGGGCAGTTCTACCCTCTCCTATAAGATCACTAAGAGTTGGAATCGACTCAACACAATAAGTTAACCTTCTATGACTGTTTCTTTCTCTCTCTATTGTGGCGACCCAATATATTGGAACTATTTCAAAATCATCCATAGATGTTATTTGTGTCATATTGAGTCAAGCTCCTTATCACAAAATTAGTATGGCAAATTTGTATGGCAAAATTAGTGAAAATTTTTAGGGGCAACATGGAAATTTTTCAAAGAAGAAATGGAAATAACTTAAAATTGCAACATGTTCAGTTCCTGTGTGGGGATGTACAGAACTGGAATAAGTGTTGCTCTTACTTCAACAGCAAATACAGCAAAAGCCAGAAAATCTACAAGTTAATGACTTTTTTTGAACTTATCAAAATTCACAAGGCAAACAGTTTAACTTGAGGTCTAAGGAGAGGCAACTGCTTGCTGAAAGAGATGGGAGACTGAAGAGATAGGACACCTTGGGCACAGGCCACTGGACACTGCTAAGGAGAAGTCAGCTAGACTTGACAAACTGGTGAAACTTAGATCATCTCGTGGTGTCAATAAGTAAGAAACTGCTCAAAAAAGAAGGGGAACATTTTAAAAAGGTAATGGACCCAACCAGAAAAAACTTCTAATACCAAAGATAATACAGTTTGATCAACAATATAAATAATGAGTATTGGGTTAAAATTCATAGACTCAAATAAATATCTATGAGTTAATAGTGATAGAAATAAAAAAAATTGAATAAGTAAATAAATGTGGAAGAATGGAGAGCTCTTCCTTATAATTTCAATTAGCAAATGTAGAAGAAATAAGAGAACAGAAAATCACCACCAAACACCACAGTAATAATTTTTGTGGAAAGATCCACTGATGGGCATTAAAATTAGTAGGTGAGAATTTAAGAATAAATGAGATTTGAATAGGTGCAAAGAATTTTTCACAAGATATTTATTAATGACAAAGAATTTTTTAAAAAGTAACTTTAGAGTGGAGAAATTAAGCAGCCATCACCTTAACCAAGTGATCAAGGTTAACGTCACCAGAAATGGGACATATCAACATCTTGTACCTCCTGATATGATGCATTGTAATGGGCACAACAGTTCTGTGATATTTCTGCCAAAAATGTAAAATCTTCAACAAATCATGAGAAAATAGCAGACAAATCCAAATTAAGGGACATTCTATAAAATAACCTGACCTGTAATCTTCAAAAGTATCATGCTCATGAAATACAAGGAAGGACTTAGAAACTGTCACAATCTAGAGAAGACTATGTGATGACAACTAAACACAATGTTGGATCCTGGATTGGATCCCAGAATAGAATAAGAACACTAGTGGGAAAATTGTTGAAAACTGAATGAGGTCTATAGTTTAGTTACTAGTATAACACCGATGTTAATTTCTTAAATTTACAAATTGACTACTGTTATGTAAGATGTTAACATTAGGTGAAGCTGGGTGAAAGGTATATAGAAACCCTTAGTACTATTTTTGCAACTTTTTTGTAATCTAAAATTACTTCAAAATACAAAATTAAAACAATGCAAAAATATACATTCCTATCTTCAAAAGTACTTTAGCAAACACACTGCAATTTAGCCCATCTTTCCCTTAAATTCTCAGCTGCCACCTTCTTATGTGGCCGCCTCTCCATCCTTTCCTCTTCTCTTGGTCTAGGTGTTGTCTTTTATCTACCCAACCATCAGAGACTCATCTTCCAGCACTGTGCAGGTTATTTTCCTAAACAGAGTCTCCTCCCTAAGAAAGAAACCAAACTCACTGCTGTTAAGTGGATTCTGACTCATAGCAAACCTATAGGACAGAGTAGACCTGCCCCAGAGGGTTTCCAAGGAGCAGCTGGTGGATTCGAACTGCTGACCTTTTGGTTAGCAGCCAAGCTTTTAACCACTTCACCACTAAGGCTCCCCTCTCTAAGAGAAAGTCTAAAATTTTAAAATATCTTTTTCTCCTTGGGAGAGATCTTTTTGGTGAGGAAGTAAAAGGAGCAAGGGCATAAATTTTAAAAAAAAAAACAAATCATTATTCTAAGATTATATATACCCACCAAAGCAAATCCTAATGTTTGCTTAATTTTGGATAACGTAATTTCTTAAAGAAGCCTTTGCCACATCTTAATGCTAGAATACCATCATTTAAGTGATAAGCAGCCTGCCATTTAGGATGTCTAAGTGGGTGTTGATAACACAATAAAAATAAAATATAATCTAGATTGTTTTAGCTAAAAGAACTCCCCACAACCATGCTTTCAGGGGACATCTCGGTCAATTGGCATAACAAAGTTTATTAAGAAAATGTTTTGCATCCTACTTTGGTGAGTGGCATCTGGGGTCTTAAACGCTAGCGAGCAGCCATCTAAGATGCATCAATTGGTCCCAACTCACCCGAAATAAAGGAGAATGAAGAACACCAAAGACACAAAGAAGACACTAGCCCAAGAGACAGAAAGGGCCACATAAACCAGAGACTGCATCAGCCTGAGAACAGAAGATCTAGATGGTACCCAGCTACCACCAATGACCACCCTGACAGGGAACACAACTGTTGGAGCAGGAGAAAAGTGGGGTACAGAACTCAAATTCTAGTAAAAAGACCAGACTTAATGGTCTGAGACTGGAGGATCCCGAGAAAGTATGGCCCCCAGACTGTCTGTTAACTTAGCACTAAAACCATTCCCGAGGCCAACTTTTCAGACAAAGATTGGACTGGACCGTGGGACATAAAATGATACTCGTGAAGAATGTGCCTCTTAGCTCAAGTAGATACATGAGACTAAATGGGCAGCTCCTGTCTGGAGGTGAGATACAAGGCAGGGAAGGTCAGGAGCTGGTTGAATGGACATGGGAAATCAGGGGTGGAAAGGAGGAATGTGCTGTCACAGTATAGGGAGAGCAATTAGGGTTCACATAACAATGTACGTATAAATTTTTGTATGAGAGACTAACTTGAATTGCAAACTTTCACTTAAAGTACCACAATAAAATAAAAATAAATGAATAAATAAAAGAACTCCCCACAGGTGAAGCAATTGACCAAGTAGCCTAAGTTACTCTTCCCTAGATTCATCTTCCACTTGATGATTTTTTCCTATTTACTACTGCATCTACTTCCTTGGTTTTAGTTGGGGCCAGAGGCTTCTACCTGCTTCCTGTCTAGTATTTGCTTTGTGTGGATAAGTAAAATTTCCCAATGGTCAGATAACATGTGACTACATTATATTTAACAATATTTGTACAGAAACTTAGGAACTGATAAAGGCAGGTAGATGCAGAGTAACAGGTTCCCAGTAAACAGGCATCTATGTCTGGTTCATTCTTCCATGCTAGCCCACGGCCACCCTCTGTATTTTGGAAACCATCTTAATAACCCATTACTGACCACCCAGGCACCCACCTGGACATTTTTGTGTTCCCAAATATAGTCCCAGGTGACCAAGTCCTGAAGAGACAAGGATTTTCCTATTCTATCTCCCTAAGCACCTGCTTCTTCTCCAAGTGACTAACATTAGGAATGGCAGCTAGGTTTCAGAAGAGATCAAGTATATTTTCAAAATATAGCCTTGCGTGGTTCAAAAGCGTGGCCTGTCAGAATGCTACATAAAACATTATGCAATACTATACTATTCCCATAAGAACGGGTCTGCCATTATAATGATGTTGGTCTTGTATCCTCAAGCAGTGTGCAATGCCTAGGAATTTACCAGACACTAAAGATGATTTTTAAAATTCTACACTACCTATAAAAATACGTCCCTACTTATTAGGTAAAATCAGCGTAATTGACTGTAAGGATAGTTCACACAGATGTTTCTTAAATAAATGTTTTTCACAATAGAATTTTTAGAATTAGGAAAGGAGAACATTCTTACAAAATAACTCATTTTGAGGAGTTAAATATGCTTTATTTGTACAAACACTGTAAAACTCTATTTTCTCTAAGTCTACTTAAACTAAAAAGTATTGTAATAATACTGCAAGTGAATGATAAACTGTTTTCCCAGAGATAGTGCCCTATAATTAAAATAAAAGAAAACCATGAGTCAATTTAAAAGATGCACATTTCAATGCGATGGTTCAACATTATGTATCTATTACTATCGATCTATGTATTTATTTATCTCAATGTACATTTATTTACTCATGTGCTTATGTCCAATGATATGTAACAATCTAACCAAACTGCCTTGGAATCTTAGAGGACAGGAGAACATTGTGGTATTAATTAGAAATCAGCCCTCGGAGGTCAAATCTTTTTGGATTCTGCTGACAACAAAAGAATCATCAGATCTTCCCCCAGCAGAAGGTGATAAAATGATCGCTGTGCTGCTCAGGAGAACTCGCAAAGTAAAGGAATGTATAAAGAATCAAGGTAGATAAACTTGTAAAAAGTATTCCCTCAAAGTAGGGCATCTCAATTCGATTCCAATACTCAGCCTTAGACTATTTCAAAAGGACAAAATAAATAAAGTTTTTAAAATATTCACCAAACAAGGATGAAATGATACATTCATTTAAAAAATTTAAGATTGTATCTTTATTCAGGATTATTAACAGAATGATCCATGTTAATGAGAAATAATTCATTGGAGAAAATAAATGAGGAAAGGGTAGATAGATAAAGTGATAGAAGAAACGCGATACAATAGATAACGCACTGAGGTGGATCTCTGATTAACTTGCTGGGCTACTTTGGGCAAATCATTTTAGTTTCCACATGCGTATTCTGTGTAAGAAACTGAGATGGTGCTTGAAGGTATATAATTCAATCAATTGTCATCCAATCATTTGGGCCACAGCAATTCTCAAAGGGCAGTTCCAGTTCAACTGGAAGAAATTACAGCTTGTCTATGTAATGAGTTAATAGTGTAGTATTTTGAGTATTTTTTCCTTATTTATAGAATAACATTATTGTCTGAAGTTTTTTATGTGAGTGTTCCCAGAGAGTCACAATGTTAGCATGCTATTTTGACAATTCAAACACAATTTTCAAAAAGTCTTAATTTAAGAGCTAAAAACAGCTAGCTTTTCTTTTTTATTTATTTATGCTTATAATTACACTGTCTATAAAAAAAACCATTGCCGTCACATTGATTCTGACTCATAGTGACCTTATAGGACAGAGTAGAACTGCCACATTCAGTTTCCAAGGCTGTAATCTTTACAGAAGCAGACTGCCACATTTTCTCCAGCAGAGCGGCTGGTGAGTTCAAACTGCCGGCTTTTCGGTTAGTGGCTGAGCACTTAATCACTGTACCACCAGGGCTCCTTACACTGTCTGTAGCATTCATAATTCTACAAACAAATATCACAAGCCTCAATATATTCTAAAATCTACTCTGCGTATTACATTGCCAAATCCCAATTAAAGGACTCTTCTCTCCTCTATATGCAGTACAGGAAATTCATTTTTTATATGCAGTTTCATAAAAATTATTTTGCATGGGTATTTATGTTTAAAACTGGCACAATTATCACTGCCTGAGGTTTAAAATGTGTTGAACTCTCCTTTGCTGCTGCAACATTGAAATTCCACGGTTAATAGTTACATGTAGCCTATATCAACATGAATAACAATACACTAAATTTGTTTAAGTTAAATCCATATAGTCAGAACACACACCAAAATTAAATAAATAAAACAGAATTCCTCATGTCTTCTGAATGGGAATTTGGAGAGGTGTGGATTAGAATAGCATTTAGCAGCAGACAAGGTTTTTTCCAGAAAACTCCGTTCAGGTACTGGCAATGAAGCCCTCTGTTTAAGAAGGTGGCATCTGACACGTATGAGCTTAACTTCGAGTACTGAGACAGGAAAGAGATGAGGCTTTGCTACTGATGAGCATAAAAGGAAAATAAAATTAAGGCCTCTGTGAGTTAGATGTTCACATATAAAAAGTATTTGGAGGAACCTTTCAGAAACCTATATATCATTTCCACTACAGCCTCAATATAAACAGTTTCTAAACAAACAAAATATCAAGTAAACAGAAATATGTTAAAAGACGAGATTAGAATTTTTTTTCCCCAAAGGTTCTGAACTATGGGATTGCACAGGCCTATGAAATTAAAAAGAAAAAATGGAGGATAAACACATTTACAAATTATTCTATTTTACCAACTAAGGGCATAAAACGCACAATCAAGACTTTAAAAAAGAAAAAGCAAGAGAAAGAAAGAAGACTTTACCACAAAATGAACATAAGACAAAAATAAAGTTACTATGCACTATTACTATCGTTTTATTTATTTTTTTTTTTAAAGTCTATTTTACTTTTTTTTTTTTCCCCTGCTTCTTTTGATTTCTTGCTTGCCTCTCGCTGCCTCCCCCTCCTTTTGCTCAAGTGCCTGGCTCCGTGCGCCATCTTTGCTTCTTCCTGAGGAGCTCCAGAGCACCGGCAATTTCCACCCTTCTTCACACACACTCAGCCTCCTCTGCTTCCCGCGGACACAGTCTCTTGTCCAGAAACACCAGCCCACGCTGGCTGGCTCTCTGAGTGCCATTTGTTGGCTGCTGGTGTTGTTGTTTTTTTTTTTCTGCTTCTTTGGATTTCTTGCTTGCCTCTCGCCACCTCCCCCTCTTTTTGCTCGAGTGCCTGGCTCCGTGCGCCATCTTTGCTTTTTCCTGAGGGGTTGTGGAGCTCCATTCGATTGTGGAGCTGCTTCCTGGTCTGGGCTACTGAGCTGGTGGGATCCCAGGGCTTTTGTTTCTTTGTTCATTTTGAAATGTTTGTTTGTTTTCTTTGCCTTTTCTTGAGTTGGGAGCCCTTTCTGGCCAGGCGGAGCTGCGTGGCAAGGAACTCCCCTTCAGCTTCCACAGA
>NW_004444099.1:4445278-4452518 GCF_000243295.1 Trichechus manatus latirostris | reverse complement strand
AGACATCTAGCTTTTTTTTTTCCTCTTTCTTTTTTAATGGTTAGCTGGTTGTCCCAGATAGTTACAATAAGAAAAAATGTTACTTTTGAAATTCTATTAGTCATGAGCTTTTTTTTAATTATTCAGAACTTGTTTCTGTTGCTTTGTGATACTTCAATGAAGACATTCTTTTACAGTATTTATTCTGGTTCAAAATACAGTTTAACACAAATTAAATGCTGTTTAAAGTGACCTCGTGAGAACAAAATGCAAAATGATTACAGATACAAACGGTGCAGTTCGACATGAAGCTGAATTTATTGTCACCAACAGAAAACAGTTCTCTGAGAGCTAGTTTCTGTCGTTTTTTGTGTGCCACTCAGCAAACCTTCCCAAAATAATGTATTATCTAACTGACAGAATGATACGACATATTTAGGTGATTCCTTATTGCCCCTTTTTAAAACATCAAGAAAATAATAGAGTATAAGGTTCTTAAAGGCAGGGAATATGTTTTACTCATCATCTCATTAAACGTCATAGTGGTATACTAAATAAATAAATTTGAATAAATAGATGCATTTTCAAGCTATAGAGTATGTATCTAAAAAGGTACGTTTGTGATCATAAAATTTTGGGATTTGGAATTTTAAAAAGTAAAGTAGGTTACAACCTGTGATTGGGGATTTTCTTCTGCAGCTTTTTTTTTTATTTTATTAAAAAAGAAGAGGAAACCTAGGTCATATTCATGTTCAGAGTTTATGTAATGACATGTTAAAACTCAAAATATATCAAGAATCAAAAGATAATGCACTTGGATACAAAAGAACCCAGCCAGAAGAACAGTCTCATTTATTACACAGATCACAAGTAAGACAGATTTGTCAAGCTAGCCCTCTCTTCTGCTTAGTCTTGGGTGTCAATAAACCAGTACATTAACATAACAGATAAGGCTCTGCTTCTGTGCCTACATCCTGGAGGCAGGGAGATAATGAAAATGGTGTACAGAGGTGGGGGAATGTGTTGGGAGACAACAGTATAAAATGGGTTAAAACTCTGAGCACTCATCACCTGAAGCTTGGGAAGTTCCTTTTCCCATAGGATGAAGCCCTAAGACTTCGCTTGACTTTTCTGACCCTCTCCCGACCTGGAAAGATGGGGCAAAGCCATGGCCTTGGTTTAGGAAGCTTCATCAACATCATTTCTGCTTTAAGCCACATCTAACCCTGGGAGAAGCACGATCTGATGATCTTCTATACTGGGGTCAGGGGCAGGAATTGGGTACTGGCTGATTGTTGTCGTTTTTTGTATTTTTCATCCACACACATAATAAATGGAACTTCTTCCTCTTTTTTTTTAAAAAAAAAGTCTATTTCAACGTCAAAATAATTAGGAAGGATCCAATCTCAGAATAAAGGATAAACTTTCTGAAGGAAGAACAGCTGGTCAGTGATGGATTTTTGTCCCCATCCTGGAATTGTTTCACAATGTCTGTGGATGCTTTTAGTTGTCACAACTGGGAGGGCAGGGGTCCTACTGGCACCTAGTGGGTAGAAACCAGGGATGCTGCTAAACATCCTACACTGCCCAGCACAGCCCACCAAAACAAAGAATTATTGAGCTCCAACGACCACAGTTGAGAAACCCTGATTTACACCGACATTTTGGCCAAGGGCCAGTGGACTCTTTGGCCCTGACTGGCCCTGTGTGCTGACCGGACTGTGGAGTCAGTGAACTCCAGCGTGCTTGTCTGCCTTTTAACTTGTCTGCTCTTTCAAGCATTCTTAACAATAATAATTAGCAATAGAACTGCAATTGTGAAGTTCTGTATCGATCAGGACCAAACTGTTAAAAATTGGTGACTAAAATTGTTCTGCAGTTCTACAGCCTTGGCATCAATCTTATTTGCTTGTTTATTAGTTTGTATTTGAACCTGAAGATGTTAAAGTCAGTCAGCAGGTAGTGTTATTTATTATTTGGAAGTAAAAGGATGGTCAGTTTTGTAAGACAATCAGCAGCCTTCATCAAAACACAGAAAACAGAAATCTCTTATCATGCCAGGCTTTAATAGCACGTTTCATTAACTATTCAGGAACAATGTATATATGTATTATGAACATAACTTTTTAAAGATTTGGAGCCCTGGTGGGGCAGTGGTTAAGAACTTGGCTGCTAACCAAAAGGTCGGCAGTTCGAATTCACCAGTCACTCCTTGGAAACCCTATGGGCAGTTCTACTCCGTCCTATAGGGTCACTATGAGTCAGAATCGACTCAATGGCAACAGGTTTGGTTTTTCTGGTTTTTTAACGACTCAGAAAATGAAATGAATTTATAACCATGGTTTTGTCTGGATAATATAGTTGTTTTTTTTTTTTTTTTGGTATAGTTTATTTCAGCCATGTAGGTCTATAAAATTATTCATAAACTATAAATACTATGATGGGATTTCTTTTTTACTCTGTATTTACCTACATAGTACCTGTCTATTTATAAAAGAATTATTTTAAACATCAGGATTTTATAAATAACATTTTAGCACCATCCTTGCAGACTACATATATATGTGTGATTATTTATGCAAACTGTATTACAAAAATAGGATCATAACCTCTTAATAAATTATAAAGTATTTAAATTTCTGTAAAATACTGCTTTATCACAATTTTAAATTTCTTCCTTTTATTACATTGCATACATTCAGTATCATTTATTTATAGGTTATCATTTTTCATCAGGGGTTTTGCCATTTATGTATTTTGTATGTAGGTCTGTATGTGGGTGTGTGTTGCATGTATGTGTTTGCATATAACACGTGCACATATATACACACTTGCCTGTATGTATATATTTAAGTGTACTGAGTAGGCTGTTAATGGGTATCTTTGTGCATTTCTCCAAATATATCTGAAGGAAAAATTCTAGAAAACAGAAAGAAAGCACTTTTATAAAGGCTTTGAATACATACTTTCCAATTTCTCTTCAGAAAGTTTACCCTAATTCATATCCCCACAAACAGGATTTAAGAGTGTTCATTTTCCAAAAACTTACTGACAATGAACATTGATCTTTTTATTTTTGAAAATCTGACAAGAAGATAATATTTTAGTGTTATTTTGGTTTGTATTTCTATAAACTTGGATGAGATGGAACGATTATTTATAAGTTTATTGGAAATATGCATGTCTTTGTGAATATCCTATTCAGATCTTACACCTATTTTTCTGTTATCAGGGAGTAGTGGAGGTGGTTTTATTTTTATTAATTTGTGATAATCTGTTTATATATAAACATTTTCTTATATAATTTGCCATTATCATCTCCCCAATCTGGCATCTGTCTTTTAACATTTCTTCAGAATTGATTTCCCTTTTTGTTTGTTTGAAGTTTGGGTTTATTGTTTCTTTTGGTTTATTTTACCTTCTTTTGTGTTCTTAGCAGTAAAATTTGTCTGTTTTTTCTTTTATGTCTTCTGTCTTTAGTAGTACATTTAGAAAGTCCTTTCCCATCCCCATGCCATAAAAATAAATACTACTCTTTTTCTTTTTAGTACATATTTACCCCTTTTTTTTTCCTTGTAGGAACACAGAAAGTAAAGATTGAGTTACTCATATTCTTGGACCATAGCACACCAGCACTCTTGGTAAATACAGGACTTGCCCTGTCCCAACCCCAGTTTCATTCATTCATTCTCTCATTCATTTATTATTCATCTCTTTTTATATCCATTCTTTATGTCCGCTTCACTACCCTTTTCCTGCAAATTAAAACATATAAAGTTTTTTTTCTTTTAGCTCACTTACTTTGGGTTACCTTGACCTTGTTGTTTTTGTTTTCAGGTCCCATCGAGTCGGTTCTGACCCATAGTGACCCTATGTACAACAGAACGAAACACTGCCCAGTCCTGTGCCATCCTCACAATCGTCGTTATGCATGAGCCCATTGTTGCAGCCACTGTGTCAATCCATCTCGTTGAAGGTCTTCCTCTTTTTCACTGACCCCCTACTCCACCAAGCATGATGTCGTTCTCCAGGGACTGGTCCCTCCGGATAACATATCCAAAGTATGTGAGACAAAGCCTCGCCATCCTCTCTTCTAAGGAACATTCTGGCTGTACTTTTTCCAAGACAGATTTATTTGTTATTCTGGTAGTCCGAGGTATATTCAATATTCTTCGCCAACACCATAATTCAAAGGCATCGGTTCTTCTTCAGTCTTCCTTATTCGTTGTCCAGCTTTCACATGCATATGAGGCGATTGAAAACAGCGTGGCTTGGGTCAGGCACACCTTAGTCTTTAGAGTGACATCTTTGCTTTTTAACACATTAAAGACATCTTTTGCAGCAGATTTGCCCAATGCAATGCATCATTTGATTTCTTGACTGCTGCTTCCATGCGTGTTGATCGTGGACCCAAGTAAAGACCTTAACCTTAGAAGTCTCATATTCAATTCACTGTACAATATATGTCTTTTATGATAAGAGATAACTATGTTTAATAAACAGTATTTTAATAAAAGTGACCATGTGTTAGGCACCTAGACATAGATTACGTTTCTATCACTGCACTAGGTGCATTATATACATTCTTTCTAATTAAAATACTGCTAGGTAGCTATTATCTGAAGTGAAATATAAGGAATCAGAATCTCAGAGAAAAAATAAATTAGCAAAAGGCATACAATCACTAATAGAATGAGCTAGGATTCACACCCAGGAATATGTGACTCTATACCCAGGGCTCACTTACCTCTTGCTCCCTCTTATGAAAACAGTGAGAGCAAAGGGAACAAAGGACTCCTATGTATTTTCAGAAATCATACTTTGGAAATGAAATCCTTTTTTCCCTTCATACCATTTCATATCATTTTAGGAAATGTTAGCAACAGTAGTTCCTAACTTCATAATTTTCTAGAACTACACTAATCTAATGCTACACACACAGCTATACAATTGCAAGCAAATGGATGTGGGTAGCAGGTATAATAACTACACTGATTCTACTTCTATACAGCTCAGTTTCAAAACGTAGATCCCTGCCATTTTGAAAGAGATGTTTTAGGCCAAATTTTTATCTCAGTCTTGCTGTCGTTGTTGTTGTTAGGTACTGTTGAGTCAATTTCCAACTCATAGCAACTCCATGTGACACAGCAGTTCTGTCCCATGGGGTTTTCTAAGCTGTAATCTTTAAGGGAGGAGATTGCCAAGTCTTTCTTCTGCAGAGCTGCTGGGTGGATTTGAAACACTAACTTTTAGGTTAGCAGCAAAATGCTCAACCATTGTGCTACCAGGGCGCTTATATCAATCCCAACTTCCTGTAAATCTAGAAAGCGTTGCCAGGAGTATGGAGACAGATTTTACTCAAATAGTCCTATCTAAAACCTGGACCGTAGGTGGCTGTGTGGTACAGTGGAAAGAATAGGAGCACAGGTCCTTGAGGCAGGCATACCTGGGTCAAATCTCAGGTTTATCAGTTCATACTGTGTGACATTGGGCACTCACATAATCTCTCCAAGCCTCATCTCCTATATTGCAAAATAGGGATTTAAAAAAAAAAAAAAAAACCCTTGCTGCTGTTGAGTTGATTCTGACTCATAGTGACCCTATAGAACAGAGGAGAACTGCCATAGGGTTTCCAAGGAAGGGCTGGTGGGCTTGAACTGATGACCCTTGGGTTAGCAGCTGAACTCTTAACCACTGTGCCACCAGGGCTCCAAACTAGGATAGTAATAGCTATCTCAGATGTGGTCGTGAGGATAAAATGTGATAAATTTAAAGTGTCTAACTCATATTAAGTAAATGCTTGCTGTATGTTTGGTGCTGCTATTATTATTGTTATTGTCATCATAGCAGGCAGCTGTAATATGTCAGGACATACCAGTATATTTTACAGATAAAAGGTATAATCTGAAATTAAATTGTAATTTTTTAAACAAGGAAGATATTTTCTTGTCATGTTGACTCCTCCATAGAAGCCTATGTTAATTCCAACTTCTCTAAAGTACACCTCAGGTACTGGCTCTACAACCCTGTCTCCTAAGAGTCACATTTGTCTAGTTTCAAATATGTAATTCCTTCCAAAGTTAACAGAGGACTGTAACAAGAAGACATGATTATCCAAAGGCACTTACCTATGAAAGAGGTACAGAAATGCCATCTTAGTACAACAGGACATTGGAGGGATTGACAAATTGACCTTGGTAAATTCCATTTTGGCAACATGTAAAATGTTAAAATTCCATCAGGAAGTCAGTAAAGATGAGAGCCATTCACAATTTTCAATACAGCTATTAGAAAAGTAAATTTACAGAGAATTTTCTTTTCTTTTTTTTTTTAATTTTTGTAATGAAATGAAGTTTACATTTCAAGTTAGTCTCCCGTAAAGAAGTTTTTTTTTTTTTAAACATACATTGTTATGAGACCCCAACTGCTCACCCCATTCTGCGACAGCACACTCTTCCCCTCAGCCCCTGTTTCCCCATGAACATTGAACCGCTCCTAACTCTCTCTGCCTTCCCCTCTCACCTCTGGACAGAAGCCGCCCCTTTGGTCTCCTGTATCTACTTGTCTAAGAGGCACAGTCTTCACAAGTATCACTTTATGTCCCACAGTCCAATCCAATCCCTGTCTGAAGAGTTGGCCTCGGATATTGTTTCAGTTCTGGGGTGATAGAGAGACCAGGGGCTATGCTTTCCGAGGCTCCTCCAGGCTTAGTCAGACCATTAAGTCTGGTCTTCTTACTAGAATTTGAGTTCTGCATCCCATCGTTCTACTGCTCCATCAGGGACCTTCTGTTGTGTTCCCTGTCAGGATGTTCATTGGTGGTAGCTGGGCACCATCTAGTTCTTCTGGTCTCAGGCAGATGAAGTCTCTGGGTTATGTGGCCCATTCTGTCTCTTGGGCCAATACTTTCCTTGTGTCTTTGGTGGTCTTCTTTCTCCTTTACTCCAACTGGTTGGGACCAATTGATGCATCTTAGATGGCTGCTTGCAAGCTTTTAAAACCCCAGACGCCACTCACCAAAATAGGATGCAGAACATTTTCTTAATAAGCTTTGTTACGTCAATTGACATAGATGTCCCCTGAAAGCATAGTCCCTAGACCCCACATCCCTGCTACTCTGTCTCTCAAAGTATTTGATTGTATTGAGGAAAATTCTTAGCTTTGGTTTAGTTGACTTGTGCTGGCTTCCCCTGTAGTGTGTGTTGTCCGTCCCTTCATCTAAGATGATTCTTATCTACTATCTAGTTAGTGAATAACCCTC
>NW_004444099.1:4444429-4445178 GCF_000243295.1 Trichechus manatus latirostris | reverse complement strand
TTTTGAGCAAGGTGTTGTTTGGTTTCCATGTGTTTGATTTTTTTTCCTTGCTTTTGGTGTTGTTGATTTCCACTTTTATGGCTTTATGGGCAGAAAAGATGCTTTGTAGTATTTCGATGTTTTGGATTTGTCAAGGCTTGCTTTATGGCCTAATATGTGGTCTATTCTGGGGAATGTTCTGTGTGCATTTGAAAAGAAAGTATACTTGGCTGCTGTTGGGTGCAGAGTTCGGTATATGTCTATCAGATCAAGTTGGTTGATTGTAGCATTTAGCTCTTCTGTGTCTTTGCTGAGCTTCTTTCTGGATGTTCTGTCCTTCACGGAAAGTGGCATGTTGAAGTCTCCTACTACTATTGTGGAGCTGTCTATCACTTTCTTCAGAGCTGTTAGACTTTGTTTTATGTATTTTGGAGCGCTGTTGTGTGTAAATATTTATTATAGTTATGTCCTCCTGGTGTATTGACCCTTTAATCATTATATAGTGCCCTTCCTTATCTTTTGCGGTGGATTTTATTTTAAAGTCTATTTTTTCAGAGATTAATATTGCCACTCCTGCTCTTTTTTGAGTGTTGTTTGCTTGATTTATTTTTGTCCATCCTTTGAGTTTTAGCCTGTTTGTGTCTTTAAGTCTAAGGTGCGTCTCTTGTAGACAGCATATACATGGATCATGCTTTTTTATCCAATCTGCCACTCTCTGTCTCTTTATTGGTGCATTAAGTCCGTTTACATTCAGTGTAATTATTGATAGG
>NW_004444099.1:4435209-4443948 GCF_000243295.1 Trichechus manatus latirostris | reverse complement strand
TAGACAGTTTTGCTGGATATATAACTCTTGGCTGACAGTTATTTTCCTTCAAGGCTTTAAATATGTCATCCCATTGCCTTCTAGCCTGCATGGTTTCTGCTGAGTAGTCTGAGTTTATTGTAATTTACTCTCCTTTGTAGATGACTTTTCTTTTATCCCTAACTGCTCTTAAAATTCTCTCTTTATCTTTGGTTTTGGTAAGTTTGATTATATGTCTTGGTGACTTACAAAGAATTTTCTTTTAAAGTTTTGAATTTCAAATAAGATGAAACTAAAAAGCTCTTTGTTGCCACCTTCACTTTCTTTGCTCTCCCCTTCATCCAAGGTCTTAGTTATGGAGGGATTTTGATCTCTTATCTCTAGTTAAGCCTAAAGCCTCCTGAGAGGAAAGAAAACTAAGGAAGCACAATCACTTTTACTTTCAAAGAAAGACCGATGGCATCTGGATGGCAGAGTGATCAAAACCCTCCAAACTGTCACATTAGGAGTATATAATTTTCCCATTTCATAAAATCCCCCTGGGCTGATGCAGAAAATGCTATGTCTCTTTGTCTATACAGCCTAGGTATACAGTTGCTGTATATTCTCTAATCTTGTGTTGATTAGTGTGTAAGGTTAATGGTTTAGGAACCACGTGGGTGATGTTGTCATGTTTCTATTCTGCTGACCATATATTCCCCATACACATTTCAACTGGTATGTCTTAGATTTCAAACTCCAGTGGATAGGGACACAGGATCACGATTCATACCAACAAGTACTTCTTGAATACTTCTTGGATGCAGATGACTTTCATCTTCCCTGGCAGGAGTCTAGCATTGCTTTTTTGTGGTATTATATTGGACATGCCTGTCACAATGTCCACCATACCCAATGTCCCTTTATACTCTTATATTGCTCTTTCTATAGCCGTCTACCCCAGGAAGCAACATAGAGCTTCTTTTTGTCTCAGCAGCAGTTTGAAACTGGACCAGGACAGGCACCTGACTCAAGGGAAACTTACCTATAAATTAACTAGAAACCCATGAAAAGTTGCCATTCAAAGGGTTGTACACATAGAAAGAAATTTATTTAGCTGGCCAATCAGACTGGTCTCTCCAGAAATTCCTCTGGGAATTTTGAAGAAGAGTCTGATCAGAAAAGTCAATGTTGCCAACCTGCAGAAAATAGGAGTGATGTTATGAATGTGCATGCATTTAACAAATAATCATGTTGATGATAATGACAATGATGATGGTGGTGGTGATGATATGATGACAGATTTTTTTTTTTTTATATCCCTCAACTATGTGTCAGAACTATTTCAAGCTCCTTACAAATATCAACTCCTATACTCTTCACAATAATTTTATGATCTGGGCACTATTAGTAAGTCCATTTTAAAATTAAGCAAACTGAGACACAGAGAAGTAAGTAACTTGCTGAATGTGACATGGCTAGCAGGTGTCAGAACCAGAATTCAAATTTGGGAGTCTGGCTCCAAAAATTGCTTTTTTTTTTTTTTTTTAAATTATTTTATAATCAGAAAGGATAAAACATGTTTAGAAGATGACTTTTTTAAACAGCCCTGTTTTGTACAAGGATATAAGTAGTAGAGCTGGTGACTCCACACTCAGAAGATTGCTCGTGTTCTGTGTCTGTTCATCTTTTTATGGGTTTTAAGCAAGTCTTAGTTATGCACAGTGCTGTAGCGTGTGACTTATATATAAGAAATACATCTCCACATTTATGAAAAATAGAATTCCCATGTAGGTTAATAATCATTTACTAATTAAAATTGTGTATATTTGAAACCCTAGATTTATATCATGGTATTTTCAGTGTGGAAAAGCAATTTTTAGAATAAGATTACTGAAAACAAGATTTTCTGTTGAGATCCTTTTTTTCTACTACCTTTAACCATTAATTGATACATGTTTTCTTTAATAGGTAAAGAAATAAGCATATATTTCACATTTCACCAAAAAAACAACAACCCATTGCCTTCGAGTTGATTCCAACTCATTGCGACCCTATAGAACAGAGTAGAACTGCCCCATAGGGTTTCCAAGGAATGGCTGTTAGAGTCAAACTGCCAACCTTTTGGTTAGCAGCCATAGGTTGCCATAGCTCTTAACTACTGTGCCACCAATCCTTAATTTGTATATGTTAAATTTTCAACCTTAAAAGATACAGGATTTTTGCAATGACCACTATTCAAGGCATGGGGAAGCAGAGTAGTCCTTCACAGCCAGATGTCCAGCACGAATATATGTAAACCTGAAAAACCAAAAAACCACCTAGACATTTTAGTCTCAGTAAACTGTTCCAAATGCCTATAGCCTGGTTAATTATTAGCTAATATGCTATTATTTGAAAAATTATAATCATCTCATTTATTTTATAGATAAATATTTATTGGTTGGAAACTTATGCTGTATCTGAAAAAATTCTTCCTCCAAATTTTCCACCCAGGTTCCTTTTTCCAAATCATACTTATGGTCAATGTCATTCATCCAATAAATATGTATTGCATATTTACTACGTGCCAGGCATTGTTTTAAGTTTTGGGTTATACACCATCAGAAAAAAAAAAAGTTAAAAACAAAAAAAATCAGATTAAAATTGTTGTCTTCATCTAGTTTACTATCTAGTGGAGGGCATAAACAAACAAGTAAATAGTTAATATGTCAGATAGTGAAAGTAAATGCTGTGGTGGAAAAAAGGAGGGAGGAAAAGAGATTATATGGGAGATGGGAATGAGGATGCAGTTTTAAGCAAGGGTGGTCAGTGGTGGGCTTACTAAAAAGATGGTAGTCAAAAGAGCAGGTATGCCAGCAGAGGGGAGAGTAGTTGGGGATGAGGTCTGAGAGAAGAAGAAAATCAAAGCTTACACTAAATTATCAATTTCTTTGAGGAAGAAAAAGGTCATCAAGTAATGTATAAAACTCACAAAGTTTAGGAGTTTTTAAAATTGTAAAGTTATGCATGTTAAATGATGTATAGTCTAGTTTGTAAATTTCAAATCTGCCTACTTGACATCTTCATTTGGTTGTGTAATCAACTTTTTAGACTTGACATATCCACAAGGAAATTCTGATCTCTCCCCGACTCCAACCCTTTCAGTTCAGTCTCTCCCATATCAGTAAATGGCAAGTCCATCTTTCCATTTCTCAAGCTGAAAATCTTGAGTTGTCCTTGACTCCTCTTTCTCTCTCATACCCAACATTCAATCCTTCAGTAAATTCAGTTGACTCATCTATCATCATATATGCAGACTGAATCAACAACTTTCACTTCTGCCATTTCTAAAACCCTAGCCCCAGCCTCCATCATTTCTCACCTGATTACAGCAATGACTTTCTAACCCCCAGCTTTCTCCCATGCCACTACTCAAACTACTCTCAACACAGCATTCAGAATGACCCCTTTAAATGTAAGTGAAATCACGTCGCTCCTTGGCTCAAAAACCTCCAGTGGTTTCCCATCTTGATCAAAATAAAAGTCAAATTTCTTGCAATAGTTTATAAGCCCTATATTATCTGGCCTCCTTCTTATTCTCTGACCTCCTCTATTATTACTTATCTCTCACAAACACTTGCCTCCAAAGATATTTCCTCCTCAGTCCTTTTTTGCTATTCCCTCTGTGGTAAATGCACTAATATGTATAAAATACTATTTAAAGCTTGGTATAAGGCTAGGCTCACTAACTAGCAAGTGACCCACATATAAATATCACAGTACATCACTTTAATTCATACTCAGTATCATTATAATTACTCCACGCACATATTTTTAGGTTATTCATCAATGTTAGAAGACAGAAAACTTGCATTGATAATGCCACGGTTCTGGTCTATAATTAAATAGAAAGTAGAGAGATGTAGCCTTACATCACAGAAATTGTAGTTACAGCAAAAATACATTATACTAGAGGTCCTTAATTTCTTCCCTTACACTAAAATACAGCATTTCACTGATGACAAGGAAATTTGAATAACAGGAAAAATACATTAGGACAAATCATAAGACAAAATAAGATGACTTTCAATTTTTTAAATCAGAATTTTTATTGTTTGAAATCAATTATTTCCAAAGACAAATAAGACAATCAATTAGAAACAAGAGAGAAATATACGAGGCATTTAAAATTAGTTACTGAGCATAAATTTTAACTGAGAACTTCCCCAAAACCAAGGCAGAGTGAAAATATGTACATTTTAATGTAGTTTCATTGTCTGATAAGTGACAATATGTTAAGATATTTGGTAATAAATATTTCCTGGACTGAAATTTCAGTATGCTTTTTTTTTTTTTTAACCCTAATATAATAGGTTTTGGACAATATAATATGCAATATTTTAAACTTTAATTTTTTCTGCCCGGATTTTTAAACAGTGACTTATAAAATCAAAGAAAAGACACTAAATTTCAATTCAAGTAAAGAATTTCTGAGTATAACAAAGACGAACCTGTTCAGGTACACTTCTTACAACAGATAGAGATAAAACCAAGTGTCCTTAGCATGCAATAATCTAAAAGGAATACATAATTAAACTGTCCTTTTAGACTGCTTCTCAGCAGAAGTTTGTGGGTCGTTAAATCAATAGAGGCTAAAGTGTAAAGAAAATTTCATGGAAAGAAAGGAAGTCAAGCTCATTTTGAAGAACTTTTGGAGTTGAGTAAATAAGAAAAACAAAATGTGGACAATTCAAACATGAAGAAGAGCATGAAAATAACTCCAGGACTATCTATCAGGAGCATAAGGGTCATTTTAGCAAATAAAAAGGAGTTCCTGGTCATGCATGAGTTCTAGTGTCAGAGGTAAGAGAGCACTGTGAAGGGCTTTGGCAAACAAGAAGATAAATTAACATTTATATTAGCAGGTAGCAGGTAGCAGGTAGTAAGGGGTCATTGAGAGATTTCAGAGTATTGACCTAGCAATCTGTAGTAAAAATTGTCTGGCAAGGGTAGGTAGAACTACTGGAAAAGAGGAAAACTCATCAGGAAGAATGATCAGGAAACAAATTAGTGGATCCTTTAGGCTTGATATATTGAGGACGTGTATTTTTGGGACTAAATATCTTACAAAAGAAAGAATCTTCTTATCCTTCTTCATTTAAGTATATATGTGTACATACACAAAAACACACACACACACACACATATTAGGATTTACTCTGAACCAACCAGTGTACAAGGCTCTATAAATATAACAGTAAAGTTGAGAAACATGTTCCCTGAACTAACAGGGTTTAGAATTCTGTGGGGGAGGAAAGCCTTTATACAAGAAATTATAAGCACAATGAATGGCATGATGTGAGAATCTCCACGTGCTAAAGATGCAAGTAGGAAGGAAAGTCAGCTTAGACTTGGAAGTCAGAGGAGGCTGGGATAAGATGGAATACCACTGTAATCCAGCAACGATATTTGCTGATGAAGGGAGGAAGTAGGAGTTGAAAGAATTGTGTTCCTCAGAGAAGGAAGAACACTTGTCAGGGTCCCAACGTGAGAAAGAACATGGCACACCATAGGACCTGAGATTTCTGCACAAAGAGGCAGAGGTGGGCAGAAAGTGGTGAAACATGAGGCAAAATAGATGAGCAGGGAGCAGATCCTAAAGTTCCTTACACAGGGCATTAAGGGATTGGAATTCATGCTAATGGAATGGGGAGACCCTGAGAACTTGAGTCATTTTTCAGCATGGTAGTAGATGACAGACTATTTATGCAACAGTAGATTTACATCTATAGTAGAGGGTAAGAGAAAAGAGGAAGACCCTCTAAGAGATGGAATGACACAGTGGCTACAACAATGGGCGCAAACATAGCAAAGATCGTGTTTCATTTTGTTGTACCCAGGGTTGCTATGAGTCAGAACTGACTCCATGGCATCTAACAACAACAACCTACATTTACATAAAAGTATCAGCACTTTATTAGAAGTTAGTAAAAGCAGAATATGCTGCATGACCAGCTATCACAGGTTCAGAATTGTTCATCTGAACGTACCATAAGGAATACAGGAGTATGGGTAAATTTCTACAGGAAGATAATGTGTTCAAGTTTGGAAACTTGCTGAGTTCTAGAGGTGTCTATGACTCATTTAAGGGAAGAAAACTTGAGACGGGGCCAAGATGGCAGAGTAGTCAGACACTTCCGGTAGACCCTCTTACAAAACAAACACCTGAGAAAACAAATTATTCGATTATATATGACAATCTAGGAGCCCTGAACATAAAACACAGAGTTGAGGAACCGGACTGAGTGGCAGGGGGAGGGAGAGACGGTTTGGAAGCAGCAAGGAGTTGCCAGACCTAACCCGGTGAGAGCATGAGCCCTTCAGGCCTGAGCAGCTCATGGGTGAGTGGTAAGGCAGGCAAGCGGCGGTCCTCGGGAGGCACGTTTTCCACACTGGGAGAGACCCAGCGCCAGAGAGTCTACACAACCACCCAGAACCAGTGAGAAGCAGGCATCATCTGCGAAAGATAAGTACTTGCGTATGGCTTATCGCGCAGATCAAAAACTCCCCTCTTAGGGAAAAATCTCTCTTCCATTTACCTCCCTGCTCCCTGCTCTGCAATGGGTCCTGGACCAGCTTCAGCAATTGCTGAGTCCCCTGGGCTGGAAGTATGATCCATCACACGCCCTGAGACATTCTCCCTGCCTTGGAGAGTGAAGAAATTAACAAACGGGAAAAAATAAACTGCCAGCTCCCCTAAGCTAGGAACCCAGGGTAGGCACAGCTCCTTTGCTTAGGCATAGGCATAAGGGATCCACGGACTTTGAGTGCCCTTCCCCCTGCATAGATTTGTGTGGGCCCATTTCAACAGCGTAGGCCCTCATTACTGCAGTACAAGAGGGTATATACCAGAACTCTAACTTCAACTGTTTCAGCTGTGAAGTGGCAGGTTCTTGATATTTGACACTTCTCTGCCCATTAAGCAGGGTCTTCACCTACCCACATCAGGGGACTGAGGACTGGTAGCTCCACCCACGCCACCTAGCCACTTGCGATAGGGGCCCGTGAATAAGAGGTGCCCCCCAGTCCTTACAGACAACAGCATTAGATGATTATAGTCCAGTTGCAAAACCCATCCACCTATGCACTCTAGGGAACAGGGACACGCCTTCCTTCTGGACACTCTGGGGCAGCTGTCAGCCCCCTGCCTTGCTCAGAGTGTGTCTCCCTGCTGCAGACAGATGCCTCTGCCTACACCAATCACCCATGCCTGTCTAGGACTGTAAGTGAGAGCCTACACCACACACTTGGTGGCTAACTACTTGGACACCTGAGTTGAATCCATACAGGAGGAGTGGGCGGACTCCTGAGCTCGCATACTTAGTAACAGATCTAACCACCTGGTGACAGGACATTAGAGCTTCAAAGGTGCCAATAATCAAATAGCTCATACAAGCAGCCTATTTGGGGATATCAAAACAAAATAAGAAGCTAGGACACAGTAAGCAAACATAAAATAAATAAATATAATAACTTATTGATGGCTCAGAGATAACAGTCAATATCAAATCACATAAAGAGGCAATCCATGATGGCTTCAGCAAGCTCCCAAAATAAAGAATCTAGAAATTTTCCAGAGGAGTAAAATATCCTGGAATTAGCAGAGGCAGAATACAAAAGATTAACATACAGAACTCTTCAAGAAATCAGGAAGAAATTAAAAAGATTAGAGAAGAGCATAATGACAAATTTAACAGGCTGCAAGAATCCATAGAGAGACATCAATCAGAAATCCAGAAGATTAACAATAAAATTTCAGAATTAGACAACTCAATAGAAAGTCATAGGAGCAGAACGGAGGCTATGGAAGGCAGAATTAGTGAGAATGAAGATAAAGCACTTGACACCAAGTGAGGAAAAGTCAGATAAAAGAATTTAAAAAAATGAAGAAACCCTAAGAATTATGTGGGACTCTATCAAGAGGAATAACGTACAAGTGACTGGAATACCAGAACGGGGGTGGGGGGGATAACAGAAAATACAGAGAGACTTGTTGAAGATTTGTTGGCAGAAAACTTCCCAGATATCGAGCAAGATGACAAGATATCCATTTAAGATGCTCATTGAACCTCACAAAAGGTAATCCCAAAAGAAAGTCACCATGATATATTATAATCAAACTTGCCAAAACTAAAGACAAAGAGAGAATTTTAAGAGCAGCTAGGGATAAATGAAAAGTCATCTACAAAGGAGAGTCAATCTAAGCTCAGACTACTCAGCAGAAACCATGCAGGCAAGAAGGCAATGGGATGACATATATAAAGCCTTGAAGGAAAAAAACTGCCAGCCAAGAATTATATATCCATGAAAACTGTCTCTCAAATACGATGGCAAAATTAGGGCATTTCCAGACAAATAGAAGTTTAGGGAATTTGCAAAAACCAAACCAAAATTACAAGAAATACTAAAGGGAGTCCTCTGGTTAGAAAATCAGTAACATCACATAACAACCCAAGACTAGAACACAGGACAGAGCAAGCAGATATCAACCCAGACAGAGAAGTCACAAAAATAAATCAAAGCTAAAACACTGAAAATAGGGAAACAGACGTCAGTATGTAAAAGATGACAACAGTAAAACAAAAGAGAGGGGCTTAAAAAATGTAGACATAGATTTTGAATATGGAGAGGAAATCAAGGCAATATAAAGAAATAAAAGACTAGTATAAACGTAGAAAAATAGGAGTAAATATTAAGGTAACCACAAAGGAAACTAACAATCCTACAAGTCAAAATAAA
>NW_004444099.1:4432474-4433857 GCF_000243295.1 Trichechus manatus latirostris | reverse complement strand
AAGGCATTTGACAAAGTTCAATGCCCATTCATGATAAAAACTCTCAAAAAAATAGGAATAGAAGCGGAATTCCTCACTATAACTAAGGGCATTTATACGAAGCCAACAGTCAACATCATCCTAAATGGAGAGACTTTGAAAGCATTTCCCTTGAGAACAGGAACCAGACAAGGATGTCCTTTATCACCACTCTTATTCTACATTGTGCTGGAGGTCCTAGTCAGAGCAATTAGACTAGAAAAAGAAATAAAGCGTATCCAGATTGGTAGAAAACAAGTCAAAGTATCTCTATTTGCAGATAATATGATCTTATACACAGAAAAACCCCAAAGAATCCACAAGAAAACTACTGAAACTAATAGAAGATTTCAGCAAAGTTTCAGGATACAAAATAAACATACCAAAATCAGTTGGATTCTCCTTTCCACCAACAAAGAGAACCTCAAAGAGGAAATCACCAAATCAATACCATTTCCAATAGCCCCCAAGAAGATAAAATACTTAGGAATAAATCCAACCAGAGATATAAAAGTCCTATGCAACGAAAACTACAAGAGACTACTGCAAGAAACCAAAAGAGACTGCATAAGTGGAAAAACATACCTTGCACATGGATAGGTAGAGTCACCATAGTGAAAATGTCAATTCTACCCAAAGCAATCTACAGATGCAATGCAATCCTGATCTAAATTCCACTGGTATTTTTTAATGAAATGGAGAAACAAATCACCAACTTCATATGGAAAGGGCAGAGGCCCCGAATAAGTAAAGCATTACTCAAGAAGAAGATCAAGGTGGGAGCCCTCACGCTACCTCATTTTAGAAACTATTATACTGTCTCGGTAGTCAAAACAGCCTGGTACTGGTACAACAACAGGCACATAGACCAATGGAACAGAATTGAGAATACAGACATAATTCATTCACCTATGAGCAGCTGATATTTGACAAAGGCTCAAATTCCGTTAATTGGGGAAAAGACAATCTCTGTAACAAATGGTGACAGCATAACTGGATATCCAGCTGGAAAAAAACTGTAACAAGACCCATACCTCACACCATGTACAAAAACTAACTCAAAATGGATCAAAGACTTAAATATTAAATTGAAAATGATAAAGATCATGGAAGAAAAAATAGGGGCAATGCTAGGAGCCCTAATACATGGCATAAACACAATACAAACCATAAGTAACAATGCACAAGCACCAGAAGAGAGACTAGATAAATGGGAGCCCCTAAAACTCAAACACTTGTGCTCATCAAAAGACTTCACCAAAAGAGTCAAAAGATAACCTACAGACTGGGAAAAAAGCTTTGGCTATGACAAATCCAATCAGCATCTAATCTCTAAAATCTACAAGATACTGCAAAACCTCAACA
>NW_004444099.1:4416813-4431424 GCF_000243295.1 Trichechus manatus latirostris | reverse complement strand
CCCCTGGATTCTCTATCAGCCCAGAACTAAAACAATTTCTGAGGCCAACTGTTTAGACAGGGATTGGACTGGACTGTGGGACATAAAGTGATACTCGTGAGGAGTGTGCCTCTTAGCTCAAGTAGATACAAGAGGCTAAACTGGCAGCTTCCGTCTGGAGGTGAGATGGGAAGGCAGAGGGGGTTAGGAGCTGTTTGAATGCACATGGGGAATCAGGGACAGAATGGAGGAGTGTGCTGTCACAGTATGGGGCGAGCAATTAGAGTCACATAACAATGTGTAAATTTTTGTATGGGAAAAAAGAAAACTTGCAGGCCTGCCGGTATATACAGCCAGAGTTCAGGAAACAGGACATGGCTAGAGTCATGTCCTTGGGACTGCATGAAAATGACCACAAAATTGGGAAAAGATTGTACGAGTTTTAGGCTTAGATCAGAACTGTAATGAACCCTAATATTTAAGAAATAGACATAGGAAGAAAAAACCATGAAGCAAACTAGAATAATCACCCAGAAAGGGAGGAAAGTGGAGTTTTTGCCAAATATGCGATTAAAATAATAGAAACCAATGACGGGATAATGCACTGCCTTCGTCAGTGCTGCTGAATAATGTAATTTCATCCAGGTTCACCAAAGTTATATTTTTCATAGTAACTCAAGTCAAATTATATCATGAAGAAGGTAATGAGCTCATGTTTCCCCATAATCTGCATGGATATTTTTATCAATTTGAGCTATTAAAAGTGTATTCTGATAATAAATGAGGAGTATTAAAATGTTTCTAATTTTTAACGTAAGCCACCTATCCATAGCATTTTTTGTTTCTTACTATTCTCATGGTTGAAGGATACTAAGCTAACTACATACAAAGAAGCAACAACGAGGGAGTTTGCTCTATCACCAACATGAAGTTAGAGTGCAGACGGCTCTCTTTTTTTTCCATTTACACCAAGAATCATCTCCAGTATTTTAAAATTTGATATGCCCCAATTCATTTGCTGCTGTTGACATTTTGAGGTTGTGTCCAGTAACCTAGGCAACTGTTCTTATTTCTGTCCTAATTTACTTCTATTTATAGAGCTTACATAGATTCAATGACCTCAGGGGCAGAGCAGGGTTACAAACCACATACTCTTAAGTGAGCATAGTATTAAAGATATGACAACTCTTAGTCATCAAACAAATCAGGACTGTCATTGTTGGCCATCAGTAAATATGATCAATAATGTACAGTCAAGTATAGCTTAACGTCCATGATACAGTCTGTGAAATAGGATGTTATGTGATTTGGACATTGTGCAAACATGCCTAAATCGTGAGCAATAGCATTCACTGATTTTCCACCTTTGTGCTGTGTAATAACCTTTTGTTTCCATTCCAAATCGATACTCCTCCCTTGCCTCTTGCTGCTGCTATCACTAGCACTGGTTTTGCTCTGTTTGGGAGTCATAATGCACTTCACAGTAATATCTCTGAAATAAAATTAAACAGATAATGTTACAACACTCGAGAGGCGTGTGATATACAAGATTAGATGCTGCTACCTATGAGTCAAAGCATATGCTGTTATATGGTAAACTTTTTATTTGTAAGTAGGGAAAGTTCACGTTCAAATAATGATAGAAATTTCACTACAGTACATACATAAGCCAGTAACATAGGCATTTATTATGACATATCAAGACATATGTTTTACAGGTTATATAGGCACTGCACCATTATACACCTGGCCGTGTATACAAAAGACATGAGATACAGGTTTTGTGTTCAGGCAGCCGTTGTGTCTGCTATGTCCCATTACATCTGCTATGTTCCTTTCTCTGATCAGGATTTCTGAAATCTCTTATAATATTATGGGACCACATATGTATATGAGGTTGGATGTTGCCCATATGGATGTTATAAGGCACATGACTGTATCTTCAAAATGTAGGTATAACCTTGTCATGCTGAAATATGAAATGACTATTGTTAAATTTATAAACTTTTCAAGCATTTTGTTTTTTATTTAATGTTGTATCCACTAAATGCAGTTCCATCAATTATAGACCACAGCTTCGAATAACTTCAAATGAAAAATCTGGCCTGATTCACTACTGTTAAATGAATTTCCGTTTCATCCCTCATCTACAAAACAGTATCATCAAAGTTTAAATTGTGTGAGACTGAGATTTAGTTTTTAGTCCCTGTTGGCTTTCAAGCTGTGCAAGCAGAGGGAAGAATCATGGAACATACGCCCTTCTCAGACAGAGTTGAGTGAGAAGAGGAGATTCTAAATGGCTACTTCCAAAACTCTTTCCAAGATGTGTCTTGTACATATCAGGATTTTTAAAATCAGCATATACCACAAAAACTAGGAAATTAAGCTCCATATAACGTTATGAAGGTGTCTGAGGACTTTGAGAGAAATAGGAAGTAATGGATGACAAAGCTACTAAACTTCTACAAAGAAGATAAACCCTCAACACAGGGACAGACATTCCACAAATGTTGGGGGTTGGGGGGAAAGAATAAGAAGAAATATAAATATTGAGTCAAAGTTTCTGTTTTATTCCACTATCAAGAGTTGTTTTCCTTATCACTATTTTAGTTCTGTTATTTACGTGAATATAGATTTATATAAAAGTGTCAGCATCATTAAGAATTACATTAATGCCAAATTCCTTTTAACATCTTAAAGCAATTTCTGATGAATCCCCCTCCTGTGGAAAAATCAATTTCAAAAGACTTTTGTCAGTAGAGTGTCCTGGAAATCAAAATGTTTGGCACCAGGAAACAAAGTAGTGCTATATTAGAATGCTGAGAGAGATATATTTACAAAGCCCCTTGAGCTACTCAAAAGGAAGGCAATGTATAAAACTACCACACACATGTTTATGCCTACCATGGAACTCGTTTTTTATTTTAAAAAAAAAAAAACTATTTAGCATTTCCTCTGTGCCAGGAAGTAAACCAAACTTTTCATATATCTAATCTTAAAACAACCCTATAAAATACATAGTATTATTACTATCACCATTTTCTTACAAGGAAACTGAAAGTTAGGAATATAAAATAACTTTCCCAAGGTCATATGGATAGGAATTACTAGAACCAAGATTTGCATCAAGGTTCATGTGACACAACAAAGGCGATACTTTTGACAATACACATCAGTGCTAGAAAAGGCAAGTCACTTGCTCACTTGCTCACCCATACCATTCACAAAACTCTTTCAATCCATTTCATTAAGAGTCTTTCTCAAACCAAAGCTGCCCCCCAGGTAGGCTTGAAGAACACTCTCTCAGCTGCTACTCTGTTGGCACTGTAACAATTTCCCTAGTCTCTATGCTATTGCTGCCCCTATTGCAGACAATAAACAGGAAACACTTCTAGAAATTAGAACACCACCTTTAACATCACTGAGTCCAATGTGATGAGAGCCTGAGGAGTAACTGCCTCTGTTCTTCTGGGTTCCATGATCAGAGACCTTGTATAATTGTCCTACAAGGTCCCCTGCTAGATAACTGTACTTGACTAATTCTCCACTTCATCCCAGCAAGAAGAAGATGACCCAACAGGGCGAACTGCGAAGGTCTGTGTATCAACATGCAGTTTCCAAATGGTAATCAACAAACTAATTTTATTATTGCCCCTTTTCGTATATCAGAGAGGAAGTGATGGAAGATTGTAGGATTGGTATGTTTAGAACTTTGTGAGACATATGTTGATCTGATTTTGAGGTTTATGGATTTTATTTTCACAAATTATCTTTCTAGTGCAGCAATTACAATATCTATTCTTTATAACAATAGGAAGGCAATGCAATCTTAAGGAATGATGAGACTCTACTCAAGTTTACTAGTGCACCGTACTGGAAAGAGTGTGAGGTTGCAGCCACAAGACCTGGAATTTGATCTCAAGCTATATGATTTGCATAAGTCACTTAAATTCTTTGAGTCCTAATTCCCTAATTAGTAAAATCAAGAAACAAATAAAAAGCAAAATTCATGGGCTTTTGTCAAATAAGATACCAATTTGGAAATGCCCTGTTAATGGTAAAGTGTTAAATGCTAATTGATACTACTTTGTTTAAATAGAAAATATGATTTAGAATATATTTATTATACTCTTTTAGAACAATTTCAGGATTTGATAAATTGTATTACCAGTAAGTTTAGAAATTTGATTATGTCAACTGGAGTCTATTTTCACGTCTCTTTCAAATTTGAGTTTATAAGAGAAAAGATGTCTGTTTTATCCTTGCTAAGAGCAAGGAAAGAATAAACAATGAGCTCTGTGAAGAATGTTCTGTGAACCTATAGCAAACTCACACTCCTGTGTCATCGTGGAATGCCTGATCACTGGATATAACTACATTATTGGTCCAGTGAGTCTTCATGTTTTAATAATTAAGATTTCCACTAATTGTCACTGCTGGACCACCTCCACATCATAAAGCATGCACTATTGATCTTTTAGTATTTCACTCTCAAAGGCCATGGGCTCTAAATCATTATTTGTTAGTTACAGACCTTTACAATGCCCAGTGGCATTTGCCACTGATGATAGCAATAATGGATGATATTGAGCCAAAGCTACTGGTAGTGAAATACAGAAAGTGAAATGATAATAAATAACTGTCACTCCATTACTAAACAGTGCCTGAAATTGCTTCTAGTACACGTGAGATGCAGAGGAGTTTGTATAATCCAGGAACCAAAAAGGTGTTTACTCAGTAATAGCAGGAAACAAAAAGGAACCCAGACACATGCCTTGTGCAGTGACCAGAAACTCCACATTGAGCTTGGCCTGAGTATTCAATGTATTCTCAACAGGTTCCATTTCTAAATCTTATGATGTCTTCTCAAAGTAATGGTACCTGGGAAATGTGTCAAAAGTATACTTGGTCCAATGGATAAGGGAATACTGGGTAGAATACAAAGTCTCAAATGAATATGAAATTAAAAGTGCATAAGTATATTCTAAGCACAGAGATATCAGTATAGGGAATATGGGACTGCTAGGCATATAAAATGCCTGGTGGAAATCATAAACACTGTCTAAATATGATTCTGGTACTGGTCAGGTAATGGGGGTGTGGTATAGAATTAAGCCATCCTCCTTGATCATCCATCTCTTATCTCTTATAAACTTCAGGTATGAGAGCAGAATCCTTTGTAATAAACTCATAAGACAGGTATCCGAAAAGAGAGTGTTAACTGGAATTAAATCGACCACACTCTGCAATAACTGCTATTTAATAGGTAAAAGTAAGTTTTTAGCCGCCTCTTCTTAGACCCTCGTGGCATCCTTCTTTCTGTTCTGTTTCTCATTCCATTAATGATGTGTCAGGTTTGTTGTGGTGGTGACTGTTTGTTTGCTTCCTTTTTAGTAAAAGATTAATTCCAATTAGCCTATGTCCTATGTGAACTGATGTGTGGTAATCACCAATCAAAGATCTTAGTCAGAAAACGTAATCTACTTACTAGACAAGTTACATAAATCTGAGCTTCAGTGATCTTATTAGTAAAACCAGGAAAATAACAGCCACAGTGCAAAGTCAATCTGAAAATTAAATAAAGTAGTACATGGGAAGTGACTGTCTTTTCTTGTTTTCCCCTACAAACATGGCCTGAGAATAAAAAGTAGTTTAAGAATAGATCCCAGACAACTGGACTGGGAGCCTGGGAAGAATGAATAAGGGAAGAAAGGAGAGCCAGCCCAAGGATAGATTATTAAGCTAGTCATTGCTATGGAGATTAGGGCTGGATCCCACTGGGGGCCTCTTGAAGACCTATTTAAAATTCATGTTTGATTTGTTCATCCAAGGGATGGAAAAGCATAGTGTTGGTCAAGAGTTGCTCTGTGGGGTATGTGTTAGAATGGTTGAGTGGCTCCCTGCTCAGATCCCCACATTGCAGCTTCAGGGAAGTTCCAAAGCAGAAAGTGAAGTGAGGTAAAGTGTAAATTAGCTATACCTGTGCCACAGCACCTGAAAAAAAAGGTAGGCTCAGAGGATGCAAAGTACGCATAAGAAGAATACAACATCATGATCATCAGTGTGCTAGACATACAATAGGCCTTCTACATGTTACAGCTACTATTACTACTAGTGCCCACACTAGCATCATTATTTTCATGTGATATGAGGGCAGAAGGTAGAGGGAGACTCAGTCAACAACTATTTATTATCTACTATGGGCCAGGTACTTTTCTAGGCTTTATTCATGCAACTGTGAAAAAAGATACAAATCCCTATCGTCTAAGTGCAGACAAAAAAAAAAAAAAGAAGAAGAAGAAAAGAAAAACAACACAAACACGTTAATACATAAGAAAAATGTCATAGATTATTAAGTGCTATGAAGACAATAAAGAAGGGCAGTGTATTAGAGAGACTGTGGAATCTGTGTTAGCTAGAGTGTTCAGGATGAATCTCTGTGGTGAAGTGACTACATGGAAACATGAAAGAACAAGAATTTTGGAGGAAGAGCATTCCAAGCAGAAGGAACAGCAAATCCGCAGGCCCTGAAGAACGTGGTGGTGCTTACAGGGACAGAAAGATTGCCAGAGTGTCCAAAGCAGAGTAAATACAGGAGAAAATGGAGGAATAGAAGGACAGAATTCTCTGATGGCAGATCTTGGAGCCCTCTAAGGCTAACACATATAGCTCAGATTTTATTCATTTGGATGTTGGGCATTTATGCAAGGGAGATATATGACAGCAGAGAGCAGCCAGGTTAAATTTAATGTTGTCATAGATCTGATGGACAAGAATCTATCTTGTCTAAAGAGTAAAAGTGAGAACGTGGCCCCGGTGGCCCTCCGAATGAACTGGATAGTAGAGAACTGTGCACAGTGAAATACAAATCCAGAATGCAGAGCAGTTTGGAGATGATTTCCACAAGGTTAAAAACAATAGCTTCTATAAATATTCTTAAGATCCAGGACAAGGCAGGTCATCCACTCCATAACCTACAATGGGTAGTTGGTCATCTAGCTGGCTAGTAATCCAGTCCAAGAACAAATATGCAAATAAAAGACATTCACCTTCCTACCATATGATTTTAAACTTTAAAAAACACACAAATATGCATTATTGGTAAAGTTACCAGTAAGCCTGAGAGTAGGTGTATTATTCTCCTCGTTTCTAAGTTTTAAGGGAATTAACTGAGGCATCACAGTCTATAAGTGATGAGTCAGAATGAGAACCCAGGTATATTTATCCTAATTCTGGCATCCTAAATGGCACTTTTATTTTAATAAAATTTCCTCCTATCAATTACCTTGTAAGCCCTGACACCTACTCCCACCTCTAGTGACTCAGCATCAGCCTAATTAAGGCACTCACTTCAATGAAAGCATGAGCAGAGCACCTCATACAAAAAGCATTTCCAATTTTATTGCCATTTGATCTCTTACCAATGATGCTTACTAGATATGAAGGCAATTAACTCCAGATGCTCTGTGATCCCAAATAATGCCCAACATGAACTGGTTTCTGGAGGACTGTGGTAGAAGGCCTAAAATTAAGGTCCAGTAGGTAGCCTTGATGTCTGGTGAAATCAGGAGGGTCTTGAACAGTCTAAGCTCCCCACTCTGCTCCCAAGGATAAAGTCCCCTAGCCAAACAACCCTCCTTATCAAACAGATCAGGTGCAGTTCCTGTTTATTCTTGAGAGGTGGGTTTCAGTTACCTGCCAACCCACAGAATTATTCAAACAGGCCCATCACATCTTCCTATGGGAACCAGGGACACCTCACCCTCTTGATACTACAAAGCCTGCCTCCTACAGCCCTGCTTGCTCACTATGTTCCCAAGTGCAGTCTCCTTGCGGTCCTGCATGGTGTGTGGTATCCTCTTCCCCTAGATTGTGAGTATATGTGATTAATAGACTTTCTGTCAGTTTCATCTGTCAGCGCTGGGTATCATGTGCCCAATCATTCCCATAACCCTAGGGGAGGAATACCTCCCTCACCTGTGCAGTGAATAGGAGGCAATGAACACAAGGATTGAAATTTGACCCAAATCATCAGGAAGAAATGGAAATTCAAGAAAGTGGCATACCACCAAATACTGTCCACTGTGTAATAATATCATCTATTTGCAGAACATTTTTCCTAAGGGAAGGCTAAACATGGGCTATTCCTATTATCAAAATCAGAGAAAAACAGTTCTAATAAAACATAGGTATTCCGGCTGAAAAATACCAATTCTAGGCACTCTGAGTAACTGAAAACATGGAGCTTGCTTAAACTTACATTTTTTCATATTCTATCTCAGCATACTTTTTTGTATTTAATAATATCTGACAAAACTTCTAGTAAACTGTAAAAACCAATAAATAAATGTAAGGTATTTGTTAGCAAAAAGATATTGTTTAGGTCTAATAAGACAGCATTTTCTATATTCATTTCACATATGTGAAAATAGGTGAACAAAAATAAAATATTATTACATGATGTGTTGTGAAATGGAAAAAAAAAAAGGCAATCAGAAAGAGAAGTAGAACCGATTTGTCTCTTTGAGGCTGTTGAAATTCATATGTTTCATTTAATTTACCTTATTTTCCATTAATAAGAAATCAAAATCCAGAGGATTCTAGGCAAAATTTCAAGAAGCTTAGTTTGTTTGTTTTTGATATCAAACAGTTGCCACAAATCCTAGAGTACAGCAGTGTATTATAATGTTGGGGGGAACACCAGTCTCTCTACTTAAAGAAATGTGCACTCACATGCATTGATTGCACGGTGCTTACCTAACAGGTATTTGCTGAAATCTTCTAAGAAGACTGCATACAAATAATGCTATAAAAAAAAAAAACACACAACGGAAGTCTTTCTGGATAAAAGTGAATCAGCAGCAAGTGGGTCCACATTAGGCATTCACATCTGTCTCCAAATTTTACGTCACTGAACTAAATTTAACTAATTAAATATTAATAATGATGATGATGATAATCACACTATTGCTGCTGCCACTATGACAACTAGGACAATGACAACTCGCTAACAATTATTGAGAATTTATCATGAGCCAGGCACTGTGCTAAGTGCTTTATGTAGTTAACGAGGTTACTTCCCATAATAACCCTCATATAGAGGGTATAGGATCGCTGTGAGTCCGAATTGACTCGATGGCAGTGGGTTTGGGTTATTAGTACCTTCACTTTCCAAATGAGGGTACTGAGGTAGAGAGAAGATAAATGACTCCCCCAAGCCACACAGCAAGGAAATGGTCGTTCAGATGAAACTCCAAGCAGCCTCAGCCACTACGTTATACTGTTTAGGTTTCAGACTCAAGTCCTATGGTCTGTTCTGTAATCAGAAGCTATCAGTGGCCAGAAAGCCAAACTTCCACAGATTCTCATGCATTTGGCTATGAGTAAAATGAAGTACAGCTTCTTAAAGTAATTCAGACACTGATTAAATTAACATCTTTGAAGTTGCATATGTATGTGCTTGCGTGTGTGTATGTATGTGTTTATGTGTTTGCATGTGTGTATGTATGTGTGTGTGTGTGTTGGCGGTATTGTCAGAAGAGGACATTGCAGAAAGAAGGAAAAAGGAGACTATTGCCTCAGAAAGTGTTTTCCCCCTAGACTTTCAGAGTATAGTTACAATTCCTTGGTTTCTCTCTTCTACTCTAAACAAACATGTACACATTTCACTTTTATATTCCCACGACTCCCATAAAGATCAAAAGCAGTGCGGAGTGATTCACTACTTGACCTGAAATGGCCTCACAGTGAGCTCTCAAGGTAGGAGAGCTACTTCCCCTCAATTCTGCTGCCCTGCATTCTGAGGCTTTTCTCCCTCGCTCCAGAAAACTGGCTCCAGATCGAAGTCCAGCCCATGAGAGGCTGCCTGGATTGACAAGGAGTAGCACCACACAGGGTTCTCCCTCCATGGAGGTGACATACCCGGTCAGTTTTCCCTTCTGTCTGAACGCTGGCATGACTACGGACCTCATAGTCCTCTTCCAGGTCAGAAACATCCTCCAGCTCCTCTGGGGTCTGTAAAAAGAAAGCAAAGCATTGTGTGTGGGAATGCTAAATGGTGCATGTGCTTTGGAAAACTGTCTGGTAGGTCCTCAAAAAGGCAAACATAGAATTATTGTGCGACCCAGCAATTCCATTCCTAGTAACATACCCAAAATAACGGAAAATATATGTCCCCATAAAAACTTGCAAATGAATATTCATCAGCATTATTCATAATAGCCGAAGGGTAGACACAATCCAAATGTCCATCCACTATGAAATGGTCAACAAAATGTGGTACATCCGTATAACGGAATACTATTCAGCCATAGCACGGAATGAAATACTGACACCTGTTACAACATGGATGAACTTTGAAACTATGCTAAGTGAAGGAAGCCACCAGACACAAAAGGCCACATATTTTCTGATTCCATTTAAATAAAAGGTCCAGAATAGGCAAATCCATGGATGCAGAAAGTAGATGAGTGTTTTCCAGGGACTAGGGAAAGAGTGGAAGAGGAATGACTGCTAATGGTTATAGGGTTTCTTTCTGTGGTGATGAAAATATCTGGAATTAGACAGTGGTGATAGTTATACAATCTTGAAAATATATTGAAAAACACTCATTTGTATACTTTAAAATTGTAAATTTTATGGTATGTGAATCGCATTCCAATGAGTTTAAAAAACAAAAGTAAAATTTGATTAGATGGAAATTTTTTCTCTCAGTGAGTAGCAATTTGGCTAAACACTACGTGGTTACCACAAACCAATGTATTTAAAGATGATAAATAGAGTAATTATCATTATAATCACATGCCATCAAAATTACATCAAAAGATTATTAAGAAATTAAACTTTCTAGAAACTTAAATATTTTAAATTGAACTTCAGTGTCTATTCTAAGAAGCTGGCTAATGTCCATTTCTTCTTTCAATCTCAGCTTAAACACCACTTACTCAGAGAGGTGTTCCCTGGCCTCTGAACTGGAGGTGGTTCCTCTGTCAAGTGTTTGTTAGTCTCCTCTGCCTCCATTGGCATAATCCTTACCCTACTTTGGAAACCCTGGTGATGTAGTGGTTAAGGGCTACGGCTGCTAACCAAAAAGGTCAGCAGTTCGAACCTGCCAGGCGCTTCTTGGAAACTCTATGGGGCAGTTCTACTCTGTCCTGTAGGGTCGCTATGAGTCAGAATCCACTCGACGGCAATGGGTTTTTTACCCTACTTTATGATATCCTTGCTTGCTGAATTAGCCAGTTAATTGTTAAAAACTATTCTGTGAGGCAAGGCCTAGATCTGCCCTGCTTACTGTTATAGTATCAGCATCTAGCACATACAGGTTTTGGAAAGAATGAAGAAAAATTGTCAGTGATAGCTAAAATGGTAGATGGGTTTGAGGGGAAAACAAAAAGATAAACAACAACAAAAAACTGCCCTAACTATAACTTTCACTGTGCTTCTACCGTCTGTATTTCAAACTAAGATTTTTTTTTTGTTTTATTGATTTTTTTCCTTGTCCAGGGTTTTTATTTTTAGTCTCACTGTGGCAATATTTAAAGATATCCATCATTGTTGCAAATACTATCACTTTACCCATAATAGGTAAAAGAATTTAACAAAAATTAACCTAATATTTGTTTTGGTTTACATGGTTCCAACTTTAAATAACAATTTCTTTGCTAGAAAGACCTAGTGACAAACCCAGAAAACAGACATTTAAGTTTCATGAAAAACAACCCAAAACAAGTTCAGGTGGCTCTTGAAGACTGGAAGGGAGCAGGTCCTGCCTCCTTAGACCAATACGGATTCCCTTAGGCCTTCCTTTGCACATAGGCCCGTTATTTTCAGAGATGCCAGGAGAGTTCCTTCCCTTGGGATCACTCCTAAGATGTGGATTTGCAATGATTAGCTCACAATGTGGAGAAAAACAACCAATTTCCTACCTACTAATGGCTTCAGATTCCTTTTCATCTCGTGGATCTTTAATCAGTCCCTTCTTTGTTCTCTAGCACTTTATGAGGGCCTTTTGCATTCATTTCAACTGACTCCGACTGGATAATAATATCCCCCCTCTGACCAAGGCCTCCAATACACTGGGGAATTTTGATTTATACATCACTCTCTTTGCAGCCCTTCTTTGCTGCCAATGTGTGCAGGTGCGATCACAGGACAATTTACTCTCTTTTCTTATTTATTAGTAGCATGAATTTACCACCATGGCAATTCAACCAATCACATATGTCAACATAAGCCATTTTGTGTATCCTCCCACAGTATTCTTGAGACATCATCAGCCCCTGTAACATCTGAATAAATGCAGTTGATCCAATATCCTTTCTCCCATCCTGTTGTTTTGTAACTGTAGGCTCTCTAGTGCCCCTGCTGTGATCTGTTTCTCATAAATGTCTGTTATTTATTTCTTGGATCATAACCCCAACATGCAGTCACATATAACTTCATCATTGATTCAGTATTTCATTCAATTCAAAAATGAAGTAACTTAATAGAAGCTAAACACAGCTCTGGCTGTCAGAAGTCACAGTACTATTTTTGTTGGTGATACTGCAGGAAAAGATAAGTCTACCATTTATACCCACATACTTCTATGCTTATCTTTATCTTTTACCGGGAACTAACAGATTTTTTGCAAAACTACCAGAACTGACCTCTTATCTTCTCCAACAAAATCAGTGGGGGAGTGATCAAAACACTCGCTGGCAGCATTTTTCATTCTGTAAGGCCAGCTGATTGGATGGTATTGCAAATACAAAACAAAGTTAATACATAATGCTACAGTTAAAATTAAATGGGAAACGAAGAAAGACGTAAGAGTATGCTAATCACCTCTTAATGAGCACGGTGGCTTGGCTGCTAACTGCTAACGGAAAGGTTGTTTGTTCCAACCCACCAAGCGGCTCTTCAGTAGAAAGATCTGGTGATCTGCTTCAGTAAAGATAACAGCTAAGAAAACCCTCTGAGGCAGTTCTCCTCTGTCGCATTGGGTTGCTATGAGCTGGAATCGACTCAGTGCCACATAACAACAAGCACTTTTCGGGTGCTACATTAACTCCTTCAGAACTGAAGACAAATAATAATAATATATATTTATATATATAAAAATGAAGGGTGGGATACCCCATATGGTGCACTCGTAAAAGCAGCTGACTTTCCATTGTCAGTAACTTTAGGAGGTTAGACACGTGAGAGCTGTGTGTGTGTTTCTAAACAATTTTCCTTCTGTGAGAGGGGAGACTGACTATCCTAGAGGTGGTTTCATGCAGTAGAATGATTCTATACTGCTGAGTCATGGAGATTGGAATTTGGATTCTGGCTCCTCAATTAGTGGTTATGGGACTTTGGGCAATTTGTGTACCCTTTTCAAACTTTGGTTTCCTCAGAATAAGATTTGGATAATACCTGCCCCTGAAGGTTTTTGTAAGACTCAGTTGTTGGGATGCAGCAAATGTTTATTTCCTTCTGTCTGTGGCTTTTCTCTTCTTCTTCCACTATCCCATCTCTCATCCCATCACACACCTTTCTATTTTTTCATAAAAACTTTGTGGTTAATCTGGGTGCTGCCATTTTAATCCAAATTTTCTCAGACTGGGACCTTGGACAAGTCAGCAAATACTTCTCTACTTCAGATTCTCCAGCTATTATTCTGGATGAATATGGTACTTACTAGCTGCCTGGAGTTATAGTCATCTGATTTTTAGTATATAGTGCCTTCGTGATAAACAGGATTTACCACAAACCCACATTCTTTGCTTTCTCCTAAATATCAAGTAAGAGATCTCTTTTGATTTAATTCTAATCACGTGGAAGAATAAATTTCTCTCTTCAACAGGCCTCATCGAATAGTCACTCTCACACAGACTGTTAGGGATGATTGAAATCACGTGCCTTCTTTAAGCTGGCCCGTCTCTAACCCAGACTGAGAGGAAGATGCTCCATTCTTCTGGAAAGAGTGTTATAACCTCAGCTACTTCTCATATCAGAAGTCAGGAAATTTACATCATATTTATAGATTTTAACTGTTGCTTATTGTTAAGCCACCCTTAGGTGGTCCAAAGAGATATGAAATAGGCTAAGTTTCATCACCTGTAAAATGGTGAAAATATTACCTACTTCTTAGAGTTATTGTGAGGATAAAATAAGATGATGGACTGGAACCTTATTCAGTGACTGGAAAATACTGAAATTTCAACATTGTTTATGATTCTTAGAAATTTTATTATTATTGTTGTTTTATAACATCCCACTTTGCTTCTGTAAAAGAGAATAGAAACAAGTGTAGAACTTGAAAACATTCATGCTGAGGTTTTTATATGGAAGCTGAGGCTATAATAAAATAGTAGAGTCCATTAAAAATGAAGGTCACAAAATTGGTGGTTTTAATATATATGTATGTGTGTGTGTGGAATGTATATGTATGTGTATCTATATATATGTATATACCCACACACACACTGAGGTGGAAATGATTGCATTTATATTATACCTTTTTTCTAAGGAGCTCAATGCTTTTTACAGACATTATCTCAATTCTTTCAGCATCCCTAGTGAGACAGGTAGGTGGTATTATTATAACTAAAACTCACTGGCAGAGACTTTATAAATGTTTGATACTGAAATATATATATATATA
>NW_004444099.1:4389629-4416713 GCF_000243295.1 Trichechus manatus latirostris | reverse complement strand
GAAAGGAAAGAAGCCCTGGGAAATAAGAGTTATGCTTGTCATGTTTCTCTCAGAATGAAGGTTGAATTTTAAACCATACACCTTCACCTACTATCCTTCACTAACTTTATAAAATCAAATAAACCCCATAGCAATGTTAGTAGTTGTGAGACACTCAGAGATAGGAAGGATACTATGGATGTTCACCTGAAGCAGGAAGCTGGCCCAACATATCCAGTATGATCATCCTAGCTGAGCTGATGACAGAGGATGATTTCGGAATGCCAAAGGGGAGAGTCCAGAGTTCAAAACACATTTTAACAATAGGAATAGATGAATCAATAACACAATTTCAAATTATAGAAAACTAAGAAAATGTCCCTGAGTGAATACACACACACACACACACACACACACACACACACACTCACTTTCATACATCTATTCCTCCTTGCCTACTCCCTCCCATCAGGAATCTATCTCTTTCTATCATCCAGAATGTCCAAGAAGTCAGTGGTATCCCATTACACTTGCCTGTTATCTAGTCCTCAGATATGTCCCAATCAGCCTTAGGTTCTTTGTGTGTACTGTCCCCTTGCCTGAAAATCCCCTCCCGCAGCTGTCACAAAGCGTGCTTCTTCTCATCCTGGGAGCTCAGATGATCCATGCTCAGAGAAGCCTTCCCTGGCCAGTCTATCTAAAGTAACTTTTCCCCACTTCACCCTGTATATTTTCTTCAGATATTTTATCATAATCACAACCTGAAATTATAGATTTTTCTTCTTCTTCTTTCTTCACTATGTTTTGATTTTGCCCCCATAGAACATAACTTCCATGAGAATAGGAATGTTATCTATCTTGTTCACTACTTTATCTCACCATCTGGAACAAAATATATAGTGTGTGCTCAACAAATGTTTTCACACTGAATAAAAGATTAAATGATTTAATGATCGATAAGCTGTGGTAGCAATGTCACAGGAAGGTCATAGGTCATTTGAACCATGTTTACCCCTTTGCCTTGTGCCTTCAATAGATGTAGATGTAGATTCAGTAATTCCTTGCCCACGGGAAACATTGTGGCAAAGATTCCTGGCTTTGTTCAAAAAAGACTATGACAATTGGAGAGAAGAGATTTTGTGTAAAGAGATAATTATTCCCTAAACTCAAATGAGATTCTACGGCTTAGAGAGTAGCAAGAGTTCTAGGTATTCTGTAAGCAGTGGTAATTCTGCCCTACTAGCTAGAAGCACAGTATGGACATAAACAGACTTCAAATTGAATGCCACCTACTACATCTAGACCTAGGTTTCAAATTTTACCAGGGTCCTGTGACATAAATATGTCATGGAAATAGCAAAGTTGAAGACCTGGAAAACCATATGGGCTAAAACAACGGGCATCTCATTGGTAACCAGTGTGGACAGATAACCACTGGTTAATGGCTCTCCTTTATACTTTGATGTAGCCTAAGCCTCTATAGAAGAGTTTCTTAACCTTGGCACTATTGAGATTTTGGTCTGGGTAATGCTTGTTGTGAGGGGCTGTCTTGTGTATTGTGGGATGTTTAGCACTATCCCTGGCCTCTACCTACTATATGTAGAGCACCCTCTCAAGTCCTAACAATATCTCCATACATTGCCAAATGCTCCCAAGGGGGCTGAAACCAAAGCCAAACCAAACCCGTTTCCATTGAGTGGATTCCAACTCATAGCAACCCTATCAGACAGAGGAGAACTGCCCTACACAGTTTCCAAGGAGCGCCTGGTTGATTTGAACTGCCAACCTTTTGGTTAGCAGCCGTAGCTCTTAACCTCTACGCCATCAGGGTTTCCAAAGGGGCTGAAGGGAGGGTCAAATTATCCCTGTGAGAGAACCACTACTGTGGAACCTTGGCACATCTCGCCCAACACAGATGGCAGGAGTGAGGAGTAGGTCCAAGAATGACTATGTTTAAATTTCCCTTGAGCAGTTACAATTGAGTTGATTTATGGAATGTAAAAATGAATGTGATTTTTTTTTTTTTTTACACCTGTGTTTGTGGACAGAAATTCATATCCCATACAATACCATTATGGTTTCAAGACAGAAGATGGCATTCTTTATTAATTTTAATCTTAACCAAACTACTGGAAGAATATGTCAATAGATTTAGGAAAATGAAATTACAAACTTGGTTGCAGCCTTAATACCAGCAATTAATAGGCTGCTTTAATTCTACTGAACTTGTTTTTAACTTTTCTTCATAATTAAGAAATCTTCCCTAAAGATATGCAGTGATAGTTCAAGTTTGTTTGATCACTGTAAAGAGGTTAGAAACATCACTGAAGTCAACTTAACATATTTGAATGTCTGGTTTATACGTTTACAGATACAGGCTATTATGCTAAATGTTGGGGATCCTAAAAGGAATAAAACACAATCCTTGCCCTCAAGAGAGATAAATTAGAAACATTATTTTATCTACAATAGAGACACAGGCATTGTTCAAACTCCTTCTTTTGGGTAAGCAGGAACTAAGAGCACAGGACCTGAACTGAGTGAACGGTAAAGCAGAACTGCAAAGCATGCACCTTGCTGTTGTTATGAGCTGCCACTGAGTCAACTCTGACTCATGGTGACCTTATGTGTAACAGAACAAAACATTGTCTGGTCCTGCACCATCTTCACAATCCTCGGTATAGTTGAGTTCATTGTTGTGGCTATTATGTCAGTCTATCTCATTGAGGGTTTCCCTCATTTTTGTTGGCCCTCTATTTTACCAAACATCATGGCCTTTTCTAGCAATTGATTTTTCCTGATGACATATCCAAAGTAAGCGAGTCTCACCGTCTTCACTTCTAAGGAAGATTCTGGTTATATTTCTTCTAAGACTGATTTGTTCGTTGATGTACAGCCAACACTAATTAACGAACACAGAGCAGAGGCAAAACTGAAATCAAATTCAGGCATTCTATCCAATCAAAACAAAAGGTGAAAGGAAGAGAAGCATACATAACACAAAGGATAAGAAAATTAGATGGGAATGAAAGTCCATAAAGTTATATGGTTTGAGACTGAAGTTGGAAGGTGGGACATGAAGAAATTTTCTGAGAATTGGAAGACAGAAGAGGAGAGTGAGTGTAAAGGGCCCCAAGCTGACCTGGGAAGATATTTCCTGTGCTGTCAGAAAGTTGCTAGGCTTATGTTATGGTAGTAGATTAATAGAATTTGGAGTTAGGATACTTGGATTTTCATTCTAATTCTGCCACCAATTAGTTACATGTTGTTAGGCAGATCTCATGATTTTCCTATGATTCTATTTCCTTATTTTTAAAATTAAGATGGAAAGTAAGTAAAACTTGATAATTTCTACAAGTCCTTCCAGTTTTAGTATTTTACGAGCCTCTGCTTAAACTGAAACCATAGCAACGCTAGGAAAAACATTAGCCTGGATAAAATGCTCCATCAATACTATTTCCACTGACAATGGAAATCTGATAAATATGTTGAATTCCACTGACAGAAACATAATTTATTCCAATTCTTCACTTCAATGAGAAATATGGCTCAGCTTCCCACTACATGTCTCTTCCTGTTATAGTCACAAGGAGTGAGAAGGCATCTTGAATTGCACACTATTTTATAACCTGAGTGCCTAACACAGTATCTGGCAAAGATACTATATATATATATATATATATATATATATATATATATGTATATATTTAGTGAATGAATCCAACAAAGAGAAAAATAAATAGATAAGAAAATAAATAAGGATGTAAATAAAAACATATCCCTATCATTACAACAGATAACTGGTGGATGTTGTTATAATCTTTCAAAATACAATTCTAAACTGCCTCCAGGTGCCATTATCATCCCTGTAATTTTCACAAGCCATTTCTTTCTTCTTTTCCATCATGGTAAGACTATAACACCATAGGAATTACTCCATATATGGAATTAAGGAGCTGGACTGAGTATTAGTCCCCTCAAAGTCTACAACAATTGAAATACAGTTTGGCAAAACTAAGAGTTGCAGAATATTAAAAAAAATTTCTAAAGTAAGGACATAAAGTATGTCTACATTGTACAAGAGGGTATGATTAAATATGCAGGCAAATAGGACAACTTGGGCAAATAAATCCTGAGCATGTACAATATTGCTGTCAGAGGAGAAACAACCAGAGCCATAGTTTTTCATATATTTTCTATGAAATAAATCTCTGTTAGGTTGCTACTTAGAAACCTATCGAGGCCAGAAGCAATCAAATATCCAATCATTTGATGACTTGTGGTTGCAACTGGAAAACGTCAATTCTATAGGGGTTGATCACTGTAACTGCTCAAGTTTATGTAAAGCCTTTCTGAGGACTCAAGTAATAAATGATGGAATCACTCAGGGTGAATCATATTTTAGCCTCAATCTCTCTTTCTTTTGAGAAGCTTGTGGGCAGCCATTCCTCTGCTCCTAAGACACCAATGAAGCTAATAACTTCAGAAAAGCACACAGCAAATCAGCAGAGCATCGTAAATGAAAGTGGCATCGCCAATATCATTGTACTTATTCAGCTATCAAATGAGTTGGTGATCTAACTCTGACTCCCTGGGCTGCATGTCTAATTCATGAAAACTGTCGTAAGTGTTCCAGTTAGAAGTTTAAATAAAGATATGCAAGACTAATGAAGACATTTTGAAAAATAAGAATTTGAGGGAAGCATATTTTTAGAAAGTACAAATATTAAAAATATCCAGACACAATCAGGATCCTTGACATTCTTCTCTTTGAGACCAGAAAGGTGGACAAATCATTTTTAATCAAAGCCTTTGTATGATTCATTAATGAAACTGTGCTGGGTTAGTTCACATTCCTTTTCCCATTCAATCTTAACTATAAACCTGAGAGGCAAATGTGACCATTTTGATACCATAGCTAAGGACACTGAGCCTTAGAGTTAATGGAACTTGTCCAATATCACACAGCTAATAAAGGGTCACTTCAGATTAGGGTCCAGTGATCATTTTATGAACCATGTGGTTTGGTAGTCACAAATACATGGTAAATGTTGGAACTGAGCAGTTAAAACTTACAAGTCTAGAAAATAGGGCTCCAAATATTCCAAATACTCTGCTCACAGAGCAAGGCAGGTCAGATATTTAGAGGCTGTGAGCACAGCAACACCAGATTGGCCCTTAATCCCCTCCACCCCCTGCCAGACCTACTTTGGAAAACTTGGTGACTAGAGAAAATAGCTGATTCAGCCCTTCTTCACTGCTCCACTGCTGTCTACCTTGACCAGGTATTGTCTCTGAAAATCCAACTAACGGCAAGTCTGCTTATTTCTCAGGCTGGTGGCATCCTGGCTCGAAGTTACACCAAGCTTTAGATGAATTCAATGTTAGCGTATAGCATGAGTAAATGTGTGCTAGCGGACCTGCAAAATGCTCCTAAATGCATCCAGAGTATTGTTATTACTATTATTGTTATTATTTAAGTTCTATTTGAATTAAACTATACTAATCAACAAAATTATTAGATGTTTTCAGCAAGAGAACTATGAATTTATAGCTTATTTTCAAATTATAGACAGAATACTGAAGGTGAGTGTTCTATAAGAACTGTTAGATTTCTTACAATAAGGCAAAAACTGTGATGGATCATAATACAGAGATTGAGTACCTGGATTCTAAATCAAATGCTTGTGACCACAAACACGTACTTGCTAAGAATTCAGCTACCTCAGAAGTAAATGAAAGTATTGAACTAGATGATTTATAAAACTTCATTGACTTCTATTGTTCACTCTACAAGTCTACTGCAGGTTTAGTTATAATGCATCGGGAAAGATAATGAATATTTGTTCAAGAAAACTTTGAATTGGTAGAGTACCCCGCTCTTGAAAAGCTAAACACAATTTTAGATCACAAGTCCCTTTTGGATTATTAACTTCTAGGGAAGTTAGAAATAGTTTTTTATATTTGTTTTTTCCAAGACATAAGGAAAAAATAATCAACAACAACAACGAGATGCCCCTGAGTTGATTCCAACTCACGGTGGCCCCCTGTGGGTCAGAGTAGCACTGTGCTCCAAAGGGTTTTCAATAGCTGAGTTTTTGGAAGTAGATAGCCAGGCCTTTCTTCCAAGGTGCCTCTGGGTGGACTCAAACTGCCAACTGTTTGATTACTTTTACTGTTTGCACTACCCAGGGACTCCAAGATTATATAAGGGTTCTTCATACAAGTAATTGATGATGACACTGAGGACGGTAACAAGACAACTACCTTCTTTCCTCTGTAGGTAGGAGGTGTGCTATGGTAAGAGACCATAGCATATAACAGAGTAGTCATGGTAGTGATGGTGACAGTAATGGTGGTGGTCGTAGTAGGAACAGTGGTAGCGTTAGGTGCCTTTGAGTCGATTTTCAACTCAAAGTAACCCAATGTGAAAGAGTAGAACTGCCCCATAGGGTTAACTAGGCTGTAATCTTTACAGAAGCAGATCGCCAGGTCTTTTCTCCCATGGAGTAGCTGGGTGGGTTTCAACCTCCAACCGTTTGTCAGCAGCCGAGTGCTTAACTGTTGCACCACCAGGGCAGTAGTAGTAGTAGATTACTAATAAAACACCCTGGCTTTCAAATCTTGGCTCTCAATCTGTAGTCAAAAATAAGGATTCTGCTACCTGGGGTATCAATACTGTATATGTGAATTTGTATCATTATCCTTAGAATAGAAAGCTAAAGAAGATACTTAATTTAAAATCTGTTTATTTTTCTTTTGCAACAAAGATATTATACAGATATTAAAATAAGAGTTTCTGAGAATACCTAATGGCACAGGAAATGCACTTGATAAAGTATTAAGTGTGTGTGTGTGAGTGTGTACGTATTCCAATTACATAAAACGCATATTGCAAATATGCAAGGAGCCCTGGTGGCACAGTGGTTAAGTGCTCAGTTGTTAACCAAAAGGTCAGTGGTTTGAACCCACCAGTTACTCTGTGGGAGAAAGATGTGACAGTCTGCTTCTGTAAAGATTTACAGCCTTGGAAACCCTATGAGCAGTTCTACTCTGTCCTATAGGGCAGCTGTGAGTTGGAATCGACCCTATAGCAATAGGTTTGGTTTTAGGTTATTGCATATATGAGAGAAACAGACAGAGACAGAAAGAGAGACAGAGACGGAGAGGGAGAAGGCAAGAAAGATGAGTGAGAGAAAAAGTGAAAAAAATATACATCAACATATTTTTATGTACTTCTAAAATTTTACAATACATATTTATTACTTTTTTCATCAGGAAAAAAAGTGAGCAATACGTGTTACAGAAAAACTGCTTAAAGCTGATGTGCCATTTCAAGGACATGTCAGCAGTCAAAAAAGGGCAAGATTGCAAATCTCACAGCAGGGGAGCATAGCTGGCCTTGTCACCTTGTAATAGGTCCATCAACGATGCACAGTTTTTGAAGCTGATGTGGACACAGAAAAAAAGCTTTCCATAGGTGACAGGAAAATTGCAGTGTAAGTCTTCCTTATCAGAGCAAACATTAAAGCAGACTGTTAGCAGATACAGTGCAGTGTCCCCCACCTGGCCCCCAGGCCATTTCCCCATGTTACACAGTCTTCTCTTTAGCACAGCAGATTCGTCAAGGCAGTTGCTTCATTATTTCTTGTGTCACATTTTCGGTGTCCTGGAAACTGGTTTTACAAAGTGTTCTATAACAAAGATTTTGAGGAGAAGGAAAGTTGTGGTTTAACTTCCCAATGGGGACATACATTTTTTAACCTACGGGAAATCTTTTAATTCTAGAAATTGTTACACTGCCATGAATAATATCAACAGTTCTAACCAAATTCATCTAGCTAGATTTGCAGTGTAATCCCAGGCACAGTAATAAAGCAGAAAACCACCTACTGTATTCCAGCCATGGACGTTACGTAAGGCTAAGCAGGGACGCCCGAGCCTGACACTCCGGTTTCAATGAACTAAAAAATGGAAACATAGAAGTAAAAACTAAAAAATGTGGAGCTTTAGCTGATACCTAAAGCTCCACATTACTGAGGGGAGGTTGCTCAATAAGACAGTAAGTAATTCAGATCTACATTAGACTTTTGGACATATTATTCAGGGTTACTGGACTGAAGTTTGCTCTACGGGACATAAGAATTCCCTACACTAGTAGAATAAAGTAGGCTAAGTTGGCAGCTTATATATAAAACAGGACACTAGAACACGACAAAACAAATATTAGGACAACCCCTAAGGAAGACTTATGCCCTGTATACAAAGGGGTTTTTAAGTTCCCAAACTAAACGGCCTATTTGTAGAAGCCAGTGAATACATCATTGTTGAAGATATAGTCAGATTAAGTTGCTGTGAAACTAGCTCATGGCAGAGACATGTGCTTTTTCTATACAGCCCTGTACTGAACAATGGAATTAATCCAAGTGGGGGATCAAACCTAGTGGGGATATTAGATTTAAAAGTGTGAATTTGTTCTTAACAAGTTAAACAGACACACACCATATGATCCAGTTATTCCGCTCCTGGGGATTTATCCAAGATAAACAAAAACAGACATTTATACAAACATGAATATTCACAGAAGCTTTTTTGTGATAGCCAAAGAGTGGAAACAACCCAAATGTCCATCAATAGGTGAATGATATAATCAACTATATGTCCATACAATGCAATACTACTCAGCAGTAAAAAGGAATGGGTTATTGATATAAAAAACAACATGGATGGAGCTTAAAACATTTATGTTGAGTGAAAGAAGGCAAAAAGGAGTGCATACTGTATGATTCCATTTATATATCATTCTAGAAACTGCAAACTAATCTATAGTGATAGAAATCAGATTGGTGGTTGTGTAAGGAGTAGGGAGAAGTGGCAAGAGTGATTACAAAGGGGCAGGAATAAGCATTTGAGTTTGATGGATATGATCCTTATCTTGATTGTGAAGATGGCTTCAGGGATGTATACACATGTCTATAAAAGGTATCAAATTACATATTTTAAATATGTGCAATTTATTAAATGTCAATTATGCCTCAATAAAGCATTTAAAATGTATGCATTCACTTGGTCAAGGTCATATACAGACACTTACTACATGAATAACAGTGCAACGTGAAGTTTTGTTGAATGAGTACATGGAAGAAGTAGTACCACAAGCTGATTTTAAATCAATTAATATCCAATATTATTTTTTGTATTTAATAAAGGACTTCAATGTATAGTATAGGACCATGTATTTTACTGTTGAGCAATCAAACATAGGGTTTAGTTCACAGACACCTTGTTTGCAGGTTTCATTAGTTCTCTAACCAGAAGTTCTTAGAGATCAAAAAACATTACAACTTTGGTAAGAATGATAACAACTGCAGTTTTTTTATGGACGTGAATGTAAAAAGACCATTGATAAAAAGAGCAGTAAGTTATAGCAGCAGTGTTATTTTTCTGTCACTGAACTCTGTTTATAAAATGTCACATCAAGCTCCAGACCTTTTTAAACCTCACCAAAGACAATGATTTTAAAAAAATCTCCTAGTGAAACCCTCTTTTAAAAATGAAACTATAGAATGCCAATATTAACAACAATATAAAAAGGTAATATGGAGTTATTCTGAATAAAGTATAAAGCTGTGAAGCTGTTGTGTGTGTGTGTGCGGTGTAAAGTCTAGCTAATCAGCCCTCTCCCCCATCCCATCTTCTAGTAGCAGTCCTGGAGGCATTTCTACTCATGCAACCACTCAAAGACCACTACGGTTTGGGGACTATTATGCTTTCACCTTGGAGAGTTTCCATCACATGTCTGATGATACCTACTGAAGCAGCATGGACCAACTTCTGGTTAAACATTGAGGTTTAAAGACAATTATATACACACACTTTCTCTTGTGACTATATGTTTAGTTAATTACAAACTATAACAAGAAAAATAATAAAATAGTAATTACAAATGTACACTATATTAAACGTGGTGGGCATCTACTACATTTCATCTGCGCCACTCAGGCCTTTGCTTTGTCCTGTCTTTTTCAGTAACCCCTCTCTTTGTTACTACTCCCTTCTGGATTATTCCAGAAGTAGTCTTAGATGTATTAGGCCCAAACCCTGCATATACAGATGAAAACCCACTCAGGCTATCTCTGGATGAACAATTTTAAATGTGTCATTTATTTACAACACTGAAGGTATATGCTAAATAAAACTAACAATAACATACACTATTCTTAAAATCAAATTTATTTTTCACAATCTGACCAAAATAAATCCTATGCTCTCTTCAGCAGAGCTCTTTTCTTCTTATAATATCTTTTTTTTTTTTCCTTTCCAACTCACATTTTATTCTCATCTTCCTGCCTATTCAAAATACTTCAGTACGTTAACCATGTCTTCCTAACATTCTTGTTCTGTCTTAAAAATTCTTTCCTTCAGGTTTCATCCACTTTCCAGACACCAGAAATAGCTGGTGTCTGGAAAGGACAGTTTGGTTTAAATTTTGTTTTACAATGAGATAAACCTTCAGTTTGTAACAGGATCTCCATTAGCGATGTGGCAAGATGAAAAGCTATGCCATATTTTGAGAGAATTTGCCTGGTTTGATTTAATTAACCTCAATGACTGTGAGAGTATGTGCATGTGTTTCACTATTCTCTTTAAATTTGAAAGCATCAAACATTCATTTCATTAAAATTCAAAAAGAAAAAACCTTTAAATAGATAGAGATTGTATTCAGAAAACGCTTATGGACCACCAACTATGAATGAAGTACAGCATGCTAGGTATTGTGGGACAGTCATACATTAGATGAGAACACAAAGTTTATGGAGCTAATGGAACACAGTCCAAGTTCTGTGTACTCAGTTTTAGTCAAAATTTCATTAATATTGAAGTATTCGCATTATCCTATTGACATACATCTTCATCTGTACAATGGAACACTTTTATTCAGTGTTAAAGTGTTCTATTTGATTTATTTTGCTAGACAGTCTCTAAGCTGCCTCTTATTACTCTCTCTCTAATGTTTACAAATGATTATAGCTGAGTGTTAAGCTAACTGTGCAATGTTCTTCAAGGAACAACGTAGGATCTTTTCCAGGATCTTATAGATAAAATATATTTCTGAGTCCTCATGTTTCTTTCTTCTTAACCATCTCTTGACCCCTACTAAGGGATTGAAAACCAGTTGGCACTGAGTTGATTCAGACTCATGGCCACCCCACATGTGTCAGAGTAGAACTGTACTCGTTAGGGTTTCCAATGACTGTTTTTTGGAAGTAGATCACCAGGCCTTTCTTCCAAAGTGCCTCTGAGTGGCCTCCAACTTCCAACCTTTCAATTAGCAGCCAATTGTGTTAACTATTTGCACCATGCAGGGACTCCACTAAGGTATTTAGCTAAGTTTCACTTTAGATCTTAATTCTGAAATCTTTGTATGGGGGGGGGGAAGAGAATTTCTGTGTTATATATTGAACTGGGTAAGGAGTGAAGGTTCAGTATTCCTGGGCAAGAGGTCAGGATAACTAGGTTCTCATTCTTGATTTCAATTCACCCACTCATTCACTTTTTATTTAATAGTCATTCATTAATATGCCAGATGCCGCGGTAGCTGCCGAGGATAGAAAATCCAATAAAGGGCTGTTCTTGTACTAAAGGAGTTTCCTGTCTAATGGGTTAAGGGCAGCAATTTATGTGATCTAGAAAAGTTATTTGGTACTTGGTTTTATGTACTATAAAATAAAGGCAGCTGTGGTTGCCTTCCTATGTTCTATGTTTTACCTTTTCCTTACAGAGGTATTATTATGGTTAACTCAGGTAATGGATGTGGATTTAACTCTGTATGTATACAAAAACGTAAACCACAGTTTTCATTTTCATGTGAAATTAGTCTTATCAAGCCTCTTTCTCAGTTCAGGGAACATAATGGGTTTTCACTAAATTTTTTCTGTTTTTTCTCTTCTCTCTTTCCTGAGATGATAGCATAGGAGATAAGAGCACCCATACTGGAATGAAAAAAAAATCCAATTCTGATCCACCATGGATTAGCTTTGTGGCATTGGGCAAGTATATTAACCTCCCTCAATTTCAATGTACCTACCTCATAGGGTTGTTATGAGGAATGAACGAGAGAACAATATGAAGTAGTTAATGCAGTGCTAAGAACACAGTAAGCACACAATAAATATTGTTTATTATGTTATTCAAATTATAGTTAGTGCTTTTGTTGGAACAGTGAAGAAAGAACATTAGGCCAGGAGTTAGAAGAATTTTCCAGGCCTGGTCATTTATGATGGTTCTATCCATTATCTTAACTTTCAGAGTCTAGATCCCTTATTCTGTAAAGTAGGGTTCACTGTATCTCACAGGGCTGTGAAGACTAAATGAAGTAATGCATATCAAATTCCTTAAAGTACGTTGTATCAGTTGGAGAACACCTGTAAATACAATTAAGAAAACGCAAAGTAGCATCATTTTTTTTTTAACTTTCACTCATCTTTTGTTTTGTTAGATAATTGAAAACATTCAGAAGGACCAACTCATAAAGAAATCAGGTAGTACTTTGAGAAGCGTTGAATTAATCTAAAAAGCTAAAAGCAGAGACATCTTTGCTGCCTTTCTAAAAAGCATTTCCAAGGTAAAAAGGGGAGCCAAAAGAGAGCAAAAAGCAGCAGAGACGACAATGACATGAGAAGTGATTCAGACCGGGAGGAATTACAAACTTCTCATAGTTCTTAGTGCAAACTGAATATATAACAGAAACTAGGAAAACAGTCCATGTCAGCAGGTCAGTAGCTTTCATACTTTTTTTTTCTTCTCCACATGGAGTCTGTTTTTTATATAAAATATAACTCATGTTATATTTAAATACATAGTATGAAGTAGAGATGTGATTTAACAAAGGCTAGGAAGCCAGACTAAGACAACTAGGAAGAAAGGCCTAGTGATCCAATCCAAAAATCAATGAAAAACCTACGGATCACAACGGCCTGATCTGCAACAGATCACAGAGATGGCTTAGGACTCAGCAGCATTTTGTTCCACTGTGCCTGGGGTCGTCATGAGTCAGGGGTCTACTGAATGGCAGCTAACAATAACAACAAAGGAAACCAGAAGCACTACCCACTAAAACCTTGTCTTTAACCAGCACAGAGTCCCTAATAACCAGCACAGAGGTCGCTAAATTATTTCTTTGGAAGGTCCAGTAAAACATAGTAGCTTAAGAAGTACAGGGCAACAGTTAAAATTATGCCAGGTTTCTTAAATGTATAAAGATCCTTATTAGCCTTTGCCCTAACTTTTGGTAATTCACAATTAAATGGTGGAAATTAAAATTCACTAAATTTTATTGCTTATAAATCTCCATATCTAATTTAAAACACTGCTAGCTGCAGATAAGAAGTAAGTATTTCCCTATTTCCTTCAGCTACTCATGCCATAAAAAAAAATGAAAAACCAAACTCCTAAACTTTTGGATTATATACTTCTATCAGTATAAAGACATAAATAATATCTTCAAAACTGAGTGCATGTCCTCAAACATGAATATTTATTTATAAATTATATTATGTATTCTAAAAATCAAACACAAAATATTCAAATGATGAGACAATGAAAAATATTTTAACTATATATTTCTTATTAACTGTTCAAAATCTTTCTAAAATTTTGATTGAACATGTCTTATTATTATTTTTTTAATCCTGCAGGATATAACGAATGACTCTAACTTCAGTTCATTTTGATACCTGTGGGTGCCATAGCTAAGAAAGATGGCAAACAAAGATACATTGGCTTTTGTTAGTTAATTATGATATTGTCCACTATCAGTTATGCACTGTTTTTGTTAAAATTCAACTATTCATTTTCTCCCTTTGCTCAGGTCAGTCAGTTGTACTTAAAAACAAATTAGAGGCATTTAACAAATAGGTCAAAACTCACTGACCTTATTTGGAAGATTTTTGTTAATAGATTAGATAATTCTGCTTTCAAATGTTTTTATTTTTCTCCACCTACATCGTGTAAACATGAAAGATCTTATGGGTGAGACACAATTTTCAATAACAAAATCACGTATTAAATGGATACATTTACACTGATCTATTTTCAAAAAAATACTTCATAGCATGTTTCTTTAAAACAAGAATATATCAATATCAATATTGATATCTATATCAACGTATCTATACATATATATGTCTATATCTCTATATATCTCTACCTATCTCTATCTATCTATTTCTCTATCTGTCTATATATTATCTAGCTAGCTAGCTAGCTATATATCAAGCTACTACATAATATATTCTAGCTTGATATGACCATTCCTTGGCATTTCAGAAGAGGCCAACAAAATGTAACAATAATGTGAAAAAAAAAAAAAGTTGTTGAGGTTTGCTAACTCTGAAATACTTGCCCCAAGACAACCCATCAAACATTGTGTGAAATAAAAAATTTTCATGGTCATTTCCCAGGTAACTAGAAATTAGAACCTACTGTACATTATAGTTTTAAATTTTAAAAATTAGCTACATAAATGACATTAGTGACTACTTTTTGTTGCAACTACCTGATTATGAATGATAGAATGAACTAATTTTATGTGTGACACTATCTCTGGTTCTGTGAGAGATAGTGAATCCATACCCTGGATCCATTTTTATTCCAGTCAAATCATCTGTTCCATATGGCATTTCTTCAGGGAGTTCTAATTCCTCTTAATGGGAAATGGTATTTAAAAATCAAGATCTGGAACTAAGTGTGCTCACTGTACCTGGGGTGTCATTGCTTCAGGCCCTTTTGGTGGATAGAACTAGGAAATAAATTATTTTCAAAAGTCATGATGCCATATGGATACCTCCAATTCAAAGCAAAACCCACAGGATATTTCTTTACCATCATCCATTTCAAACTGCATTCTTCTCCTAGAGTGAGAACTCTGGTTCTAAAGAACATCAATATATTTATAGACATTTGCTCTATTTTACAATAAGCAAAACAGTTACAGAATTACTACTTCCCTGTCACTACCAACCACAAACACTGAATAACTTTCAGTGTTTGTTTGTGGTTATTTTACTTATTAGAATATATTCCACTAAAGAAAAAGGGTAAAACAAATGTAGTTATGTTATCAATTTGATACAGAGTTAAGTTCTATTGTTTCTGTTTGTATTTAATTTTAGGGTTTACTCTTTTTCATTTCCTTATTTAATTTTATTATTTCAACGTAAAATACTTACATGGTTCAAAACTTAAAATTATACAAAAGTTATACTCGGAATTCTTATCCCCATGCCTATCTGCCTTAGCCCCTCTCACCATCATTTTTATTAATTTTAACTTTGTATTTTAATTAATTTCTGTTACATATCTAGTTTCTTTTTTAAAAAAATCCAATTTAAATTTTTTCTTACAAAAACATAGCGCATTATCTACACTTTTTCATCTTGCTGTATGTAGAATATCTAAAGGAATATTATAAATCAACAATAAAAACATAGAAGAAATCTGATTAGAAAATAAACAAAAGAATTCAACTGTCGGAATTGAGCCTCACAAAAGAAAATATATGGAAGTTAATGCATTTTAGAAAATGTTGAGCTTCATTAACAACTGGAAAATGCGAGTAAATACCACAGTGCAATACCATTTTTTATCCACTAGAATAGCTAAAATATAAGCCTTCTATGAACTGCTACAGTCTGAAATTGATCAAATATGCAATCAAGAGGAACTGATAATTACTAGTAATTGGAATGCAAAAGTTGAAAGAAAGAAGGATCAATAGTTGGAAAAGACAGACTTGGTCATAGAAATGATGCCAGAGCTGGCATGATACAATTCTACAAGACCAATGACTTATTCACCAGGAATACCTTTTTTCATCGACACAAACAGTGACTATACACATGGACCTCACTGGATGGAAAACACAGGAATCAAGTAAACTACATCTGTGCAAAGATATGATGGAGAAGCTCAATATCATTAGTCAGAACAAGGTCAGAGGCCAACTGAGGAACAGACCATTAATTGCTCATATGCAAGTCCAAGTTGAAGCTGAAGAAAATTAAAACAAGTCCACGAGAGCCAAAGAATGACCCTGAATATATCCCACTTGAATTTAGAGATCATCTCAACAATAGATTTGACACACTGAACACTAGTAACTGAAGACCAGAAGAGTTGTGGGATGACATCAAGAGCATCATACATGAAGAAAGCCAAAGATCATTAAGAAGACAGGAAAGAAAGAAAAAAACAAAATGAATATCAGAAGACACTCTGAAATTTATACTTGAGTGCAGAGTAGCTGAAGCAAATGGAAGAAATGATGAAGTTAAATAGCTGAACAGAAGATTTGAAAAGGTGATTTGAAAAGACAAAGTAAAGTATTACAATGAAATGTGCAAAGACCCGGAATCAGAAAATCAAAGTGGAAGAACATGTTCAGCATTTCTCAAGCTAAAAGAACTAAAGAAAAAAATTAAAGCCTTGATTTGAGATATTGAAGAATTCTATGGGAAAAATATTGAACAATGCAGGAAACATCAAAAGAGGATGGAAAGAATACACAGAGTCACTGTACCAAGAAGAACTGGTCAATGTTCCACCATTTCAGGAAGTAGCATGTAATCAAGAACTCATGGTACTGACGGAAGAAGTCCAAGCTGTACTGAAAGCACTGACAAAGAACAAAGCTCCAGCAATAGACAGAATACCAATTCAGACGTTTCAACTAATGGATTCAATGCTGGAAATGCTCACTTATCTATGCCAAGAAATTTGGAAGACATCTACCTGGCCAATGGACAGGAAGTATCCATATTCATGTTCATTCACAAGAAAGGTGACCCAATGGAATGTGGAAATTAACAAACAATATCATTAATATCACAGGCAAGCAAAATTTTGCTAAAGATAATTCAAAAATGGATGCAGCTATACATGGACAGACAACTGCCAGAAATTTAAGTCAGATTCAGAAGAGGATGTGGAACAAGGGATATCATTGCTGATGTCAGATGGATCCTGGCTGAAAGCAGAGAATACAAGAAAGATGTTTACCTGTGTTTTATTGACTATGCAAAGGCATTCCACTGTATGGATCATAACAAACTATGAATAATATTATGAAGAATGAGAAGGCCAGAACACTTAATTGTGTTCATGTGGAACCTGTGCATAGATCAAGATGCAATGGTCGGAACAGAACAAGAGGATACTACTTGTTTAAAATTGGAAACAATGTGTGTCAGGGCTGTATCCTTTCACCATACTTATTTAATCTGTATACTAAGCAAATACTCTGAGAAGCTGGACTGTATGAAGAAGAACAGCATCAGGATTGGAGGAACACTCATTAACAATCTGCGATGTGCAGATGACACAACCATCCTTGCTGAAAGCAAAGAGGACTTGCAGCACTTACTGATGAAGATCAAAGACTATAGTCTCTAGTATGGATTACACCTCAACATAAAGAAAACAAAAATCCTCATAACTGGACCAGTAAGCAACATCATGATAAACGGAGGAAAGATTAAAGTTGTTAAGGATTTCATTTCACTTAGATTTACAATCAATGCCCGTGGAAGCAGCAGTCAAGAAATCAAACAACGTATTGCACTGGGCGAATCTGCTGCAAAAGACCTTTTTAAAGTATTAAAAATTCAAGATGTCATTTTCAGGACTAAGGAGCTCCTGACTCAAGCTATGACATTTTCAATTGCCTCATCTGCATGGGAAAGCTGGACAATGAAAAATTATGATAGAAGGAGAATTGACATATTGGAATTATGGTATTTGCAAAGAATAGTGAATACTGTGTTTTTATGCAAATAATGTGCACCTTCTATGTTTGTTTGCCAACTGCTGTTAAAAAAAATAGCATAGCGTGCTTACAAAAATACCTCCTGTGCGGAGGAAGTGGTTGGCCAACAAATGTATAAGGTGCACATTATTTGCGTAAAAATACGTTATACCACAGACTTCCAGAAACACAAACAAATCTGTCTTAGAACAAGTACAACCAGAAGGCTCCTTAGAAAATAAAAAACTATTAACAAAATGAACTAGGTGCTTCATTTTCAGTAAGTACCTTAAATGTACCTAGGCTAAAATCCTCATTCAAAAGGGAGAGAGTGACAGAATGGATTAAAAAAAAAAATCCTGCCTACAAGAGACACACCTCAGACACAAGGATACGAACAGACTGAAAATAAAAGAATGGAAAAGAACATTCCATGCAACTAGTAACCAAAAACAGAGAAGGGGTGGCCATACTGATACGAGACAAAATAGACTTTAAATCAAAATTTATTCTAAGAGATAAAGAAGGATATTACATAATAATAAAAGGGTCAATTCATCAAGAAGACATCACCGTTATAAATATATATGCACCTAACATCAGTGCTCTAAAATAAATGAAACAAATACTGAATGATATGAAAGGAGTAATAGACAACTCCATAATAATAGTTTGGGACTTCAGTACACCAACTTTCAATTCTTGTCAGAACATCTAAAAAGATAATTAGTAAGAAATGAAACAAGAGATACTACAATTGACCCAAATGAAATAAAAAGGATCATAACAGAATACTATGAAAAACTGTACTCCAACAAAATTGATAACTTTGATGAAATGGGAAAATTCCTAGAAGCACATAACCTACCTAAACTGACTCAAAAGAAAGTAGAAAACTTCAACAGACTCATAACAAACGAAAAGATTGAATCAGTAATAAAAAGTCTCCCAGCAAAAAAGGTCTGGGACTAGATGGTTTCACTGGGGAATTCTTTCAAACATTTACAGAAGAACTGACATCAATCCTGTTCAAACTCTTCCAAAACGTAGATGAAGAAGGTATACTCCCTAACTCTTTCTATGATTCCAGCATTACCCTGGTACAAAGCCAGACAAAGGCACCACAAGAAAACTATAGACAAATATCCCTTATGAATATAGATACCAAAATTTTCTGCAAAATACTAGCAATCAGAATCCAAAAGCATATTAAAAGAATTATACATCACGATAAAATGGAATTTATTCCAGGAACGCAAGGTTTGTTCAGCATTAGAAGATCAGACAATCTTATAAATACACCACATTAATAACACAAAGGAAAAGAACCACATGATCATCTCAACTGGCACAGAAAAGGCATGTGAGAAAATTTGGCACCTTTTCTCGATGGAAACTCTCAGCAAGATAGGAATAAAAAAGAAGTTCCTCAACATAATTAAGGGCATTTATGACAAACCAACAGCTAATATTATGCTCAATAAAGAAAGACTGAGAAATTTCCCCTTGAAAACAGGAACAAGACAAGGATGCTCACTCTCACCACTCCTATTCATTACTGTACTGGAAGTCTTACCCAAAACAATAAGGCAAGAAAAAGAAATAAAGGGTATGCAAATTGAAATGGAAGAGGTAAACTATCTCTATTTGCAGATGACATGATCCTATATATAGAAAATCCCAAAGAATCTTATAAAAGCTTCTAGAACTAATAGAGAAATTTACCAAAGTTGCAGGATACAAGGTCAACACATAAAAATCAGTTTAGTTTCTATACAATAGCAATGAGAAATCTGAAAATGGAGATTAAGAAGACAACTCCGTTTACAATAGCATTTAAGCAAATAAAAATAAAATATCTAGGAGTAAATTTTCCAAGGAATGTGAAAGACTTATACAATGAAAATCATACAATACTGCTGAAAGAGACTAAAGAAGACCTAAATAGATGGAAAGATGTTTTATGCTCATGGATTGAAAACTTAGTATAGTCAAGATGTCAATACTACCCAAAGTGATCTACAGATACAACACAATCTTGATCAAAATTCCAACAGCATCTTCACAGAAACAGAAAAACTAATCCTCAATTTTATATAGAAAGACAAGAGACCCCGAATAACCAAAGCAATTTTGAAGGACAAAGTGGGAAGTTCCACACTTCTGGACTTCAAAACATATTATATAGCTATAGTAATCAAAACGGCCTGGTGCTAGTCTAATGATAGACATATATACCAATGAATAGAATTGAAAACCAAGAAATAAATCTAAACATCTATGGTCAATTGATTTTCAACAAGGGTGCCAAATCCATTCAATGCGGAAGGAAAAGTCTCTTCAACAAATGGTGCTGGCAAAACTGGATTTCCACATGTAGAAAAATGAAACAAGATCCATATCTCATGCCATACACAAAAACTAATTAAAAAAGAATCAAGGAACTAAATGTTAAATCTAAAACCATAAAGTTCTTGAAAGAAAATACAGGAGCAGAGCTTTGGGACCTTATTTTTTACAATGATAGATTATTAAACACAGTAACAAATGTACAAACAACAGGAAACAAAATAGATAACTGGGACCTTATAAAACTAAATATTCATGTTCATCAAAAGACTTTCTCATAAGAGTAAGTAGACAAACTATGGACTAGGAAAAAACTTTCGGCAATGAGATAACTAATAATCTAAAATGTACAGAAAACTTCTATAACTTAACAAGAAAGTTATCAATAACCCAATCAAAAACTGGGCAAAGAACATGAACAGACCTTTACCAAAGAGGATATTCAAATGGCCAACAAACTCATGAAAAGATGCCCAACATCATTAGCCATGAGAAAAATGCAAATGAAAACCATGACGAGATGGCATTTTACTCCCACTAGGGTGGCCAAGATTTAAAAAAAAAAAAAAGGAAAATAACAAATGTTGAAGGGGATGTAGAGAAATTACAACCCTCATCCACTGATGGTGGGAATGAAAATAGTACAGCCATTGTGGAAAACAGCCTGGTGGTTCCTCAAAAAACTAGAGGTAGAGCTGCCACATGATCCAGCAGTTCCACTCCTAGGTATGTAACTTAGGGATCTAATAAAAGCGACACGCATAGACATATGCACACCTATGTTCACAACAGCACTATTCACAATATCAAAAAGATGGAAACAACCTAAGTGTCCATCAACAGATGACTGGATAAGTAAAATGTGGTACATACATACAATGGAACACTATAATACTAAAAATGAGTTCCTGAAAAATCTTACAAAATGGATGAACCTGGAGGACATTACGTTGAGCGAAATAAGTCAATCACAGACAAACAAACAAATATTGTATGTTCTCACTTTTTTGAAATGATATGAATAGTAAATATACAGAGACTAATGTTCTTTAGTAGTTACCAGGGGTGGTGATGGTGGGTGGGGGGGTAGAGGGAGAAGTACTCTCTAGGTAGTAGCTTCTTTTCGTTTATAGAAATGGGAGAGGTGGCACCTAATATGGGTGAAGTTTGCAGAGCATGGCTGATGTAACTGATGTCAATAAACTGTACATAGGGAAAAGGTATGAACATGAAAATGCTAGGTTGTGTACAGTTTTGCAACAATAACAACAACCAAAAAAAAAAAAAATAGGGGCTAGAGATGCTGATACTAATTAGACATAACCAATCACCTCATGGGATTAGTTCTCTTGGTTTGGGGGCTTAGGGCTGTGGTCTCATGGGACAATCCAATCAGTTGGCATAATATAGTTCTTAAAGTTTATGTTCTACCTCCCAGGATGGTGACTAGTGTCTGAGGTCTTAAAAGTTTACGAGTGGCTATATAAGAATAGATCTTTATTGGTCTGGAACAAAAGAGAAAAAACGAAACTCAAGAGTCAGAGAAGGAACTGGACTACAGGACTAATTGTCTACATGAACCACTGCCTCCTCCACCTTGAGACCAGAAGAACTAGATGGTGCTTGGCTACCACTACAGAACACTCTGAACAGGAGTACAATAGGTGAATCCTGATAAAAAGAGAAAAATGTGGACTAATACTTCAAACGCTTAAAGAATCCAGACTTACTGGACATATTGAGGCTAGAGGAGTCCCCAAGACTATGGCCCTGAGTTGCTCTTCAAAACTTGAATTGAAACTATCCACTGAAGTCACCTTTAAGCTAGGTAACAATTTATCCCAAAGAATAAAAATTGCCATCCTTGAGCATTGTGTTAAAACAAAAATTATCTATATAAGACCAAAGTGTCAACAACTATTTTAAAGCATAGATGAGAAGGTTGGAGGTCAGGGAGATTAAGTACTGGAAATGAAACAACTACAACAGAAATAATGACAATGTTGATACAACATGAAGAATGTAAACAATGTCATTGTTCTTTATGTCTAGAAACTGTAGAATTTAATTTAATTTAATTTAAAATTGAATTAGAAAAAAAAACTTTGACAAATTTCAACACCTATCCCTAATTAAGATAGGAGAAGGAAATGGAATATACGGCTAATTGTCTTATGAACTACTCCTTTACCATGATACCAGAAGAAGTGGATAGTGCCCAGCCACCATTACTGAATGCTTCCATCAAAGTTCTATAGAAGAATCCTGATCTAAAGGGGGAAAATATGGCACAGACTTTCAAGTTTTCATGGAATCCAGATTTTCTGGAGACGTTAAGGCTGGATGAATCCCCAAAACTACTGCCTTGAGATAATCTTTAAATGTTAAACCAAAAATATCCCCTGAAGTCTTTAAATCAAACAATGGTTTAGTTTAATTAGTAAAGAATGTCTGCCTTAAGCATTGTACTCTTTTAAAGAACTATCTATATGTGATCAAATTGACAACAGTAACTCAAAAGATTAGATAGGAAGCTTGGGGGAAGTGAGTTTATGCCAATGGCGGAGGAACAATTCAGAAAGGGAAGGAAAGAAAGTTGCACAACTTGAAGAATGTAATCAATGTCACTGAATTGTATACGTAGACATTGTTGAACTGATGTATATTTTGCTGTGTATATTTTCAACAACAATGAAAGAAACAAAAAAAATTCAATAAAATAGAAATTTATGGCTACTTCCTTAACATCAAGTGCATGCATACACACACACACATGCACACACACACACACACATATTTCAAACTCTAAATTTGATATCCTAGTGAAAAATACCAAATACATTTCACTAGGATTTAAAAAACAAAACAACCCATTGCCATCAAGTTGACCCTGACTCATAGCGACCCTATAGAACAGAGTAGAACAGCCCCATAGGATTTCCAAGGTGTGGCTGGTAGATTCAAACCGCCGACCTCTTAGCAGCTGTAGCTCTTAACTGCCACACCAGCAGGGCTCCTTACTAGCTTTAGGAACAAGGAAATGTCTAGTCTTCATTATTAAACATTGAAAAAATAACCAGAATTGTTTTGGGAGAAGAGAAATAAACTCTCTCTACTTTCAGGTAATATACCTGAAAACCCAAGAAAATTAATCAAAGCCTTAAAAAAGGTGATAAATTCTCATACTTAACCCAGTGAAAATAGAAGCTCAGACAAACTAATTTCCAAAGGAGAAAGGCCTCAAAAAACTATGCCAAAGAAGACACATTGGACAGGTCTATCAAACCCTGAGAGACCAGATTATACCAAAGTTACTTAAATTGCTACTTAAAACATCAATGAAGAGAGCTAATCCTATCAAACACTAAAATATACTCTAAAAGCTCTTAACTCAATGTGTACTGGTGCACGAATTCGCAGAACAATAGTACTGAAGAAAAAAGCCTACAAATAAACCCACATGATACAGAAATTCGGAATATGATAAAGATGACTCTGAAATACATTGGGAAAAGATGTATTTTTAAATAAATTGTATTAGAACAACTGAATAATCATTAGGAAAAAGATAAAATTTGATTTAAACTTCATACTCTACAACAAAATAAACCTCAAATGAATCAAAATTATAACAATTAAAGAAAACCATACAAATAGTAAAAAACTAAAATAAAATAAAAACTGGGCAAATTGTTTATATCCTGAGGTGGGGAAAGTCTAAATATGACTCAAAGTGCAGATGTAGTAAAATGAAAGATTGCTCAATTCACCTATATATATATAGAGAATCTTTGTATCAATTACTCAATCATTGCAATCAACTGAAAAAAATACTACCCAGTCCTGCACCATCCTCAAAATCATTGCCATGTTTGAGCCTACTGTTGCAACCACTGTGTCATCCATTTTGTTGAGGGTCTTCCTTTTTTTCACTGACCTCTACTTTACCAATCATGATGTCCTATGAGAGGGACTGGTCCCTCTTAATAACATTTCCAAAGTTCATGAGACAAAGTCTCACCATTCTCGCTTTTAAGGAGTGTTCTGCTGTACTTCTCCCAAGACAAATTTGTTTGTTCTTCTGGTGGTCCATGACAATATTCTTTGCCAACACTACAATTCAAAAGCATTAATTCTTCTTCAGTCTTCCTATTCATTCTCTAGCTTTTGCATGCATACAGGGCAATTGAAAATACCATGGCTTGGGTCAGGCGCGCCTTAGTCCTCAAAGTGACATCTTTGCTTTTCTACACTTTCAGGAGATCTTTTGCAGCAGATTTTCCCAATGCAATGTGTCGTTTGATTTATTGACCAATGCTTCCGTGGGTGTTAAATTGTGGATCCAAGTAAAATGAAATCCTTGACAGCTTCAAACTTTTCTCCATTTATCATGATGTTGCTTACTGGTCCAATTGTGAGGATTTTTGTTTTCTTTATGTTGAGGTGTAATCCATATTGAAGGCTGTAGTCTCTGATCTTCATCAGTAAGTGCTTCAAGTCATCTTTGCTTTCAGCAAGCAAGGTTGGCTCATCTGCACATTGCAGATTGTTAATGACTCTTCCTCCAATCTTGAAGCCCTGTTCCTCTTCATATAGTTGAACTTCTTGGATTATTTGCTCAGCATACAGACTGAATAAGTATGGTGAAAGGATACAATCCTGACACAACTTTCCAGACTTTAAACCACACAGTATCCCCCTGTTCTGTTCAAGCAACTAACTACCTTTTGCTCTGTGTGCAGGTTTCACATGAGCACAATTGAGTGCTCTGGAATTCCCATTCTTCAAAATGTTATCCATAATTTGTTATGATCTGCACAGACGAATGCCCTTCCATAGCCAATAAAATTAAGACAGTAATCTTAGTTACTATTTATTCAGCAACAATTATGGATCATGGACCCAGAAATTGCTTTATTTATATTATCTCATTTAGTGCTCCAATCCACATCATGACATAATTCTAACTTCAGAATTAGAAAAATAAATTTCAGACTTCCAGTGAAATGGCGCTCTAGGCAGAAACACCACGCTGTCCCTCCACAGCAAAGATCCGAAAAACAGAGCCGAACAGAGAAAACAACAATCCTGAAACCCTAAAACATCAACTGAGGAGATAAAGAACTCAGCCAAGCACCAAACGGAGTGAGAAAACTGACAGAAAACAGAGAGCGAGGAGAGATTCATGCAGAGGTCCCCTAGCAGCAAACGTAGCGTGGATCCACCATCTCGGACTCCTGTCGGAGACCAGCAAATGGGGTACGAGAAAGCAGCTTCATGGAGCTTCCAGCGGGAGACAAAACAACCTGTAATTTGCGATATACGCTTCCCAACCCCACCCTTCTTCACCCCTACTCGGCCTCCTCTGCTTCCCGCGGCCACAATCTCTTGTTCGGTAAGCACCGGCTGCTTGGATTCCACCCACCCAAACGGGCCAGCTCTCTGAGTGCCATTTGTTCGCTGCTGGTGTTGCTTTTCTTTTGCTTCTTTTGATTTCTTCCTTACCTCTCACCATGTCCCCCTCCTTTCACTCACATACCTGGCTCTGTGCACTATCTTAGCTTCTTTCTGACGGGCTGCGGAGCTCCATTCAAGTGTGGAGCTGCCTCCCGGTCTGGGCTGCCACACTGTTGGGATCCCAGGGCTTTTGTTTGTTTGTTTGCTTTGAATTGGTTGTTTGTTTTCTTTTCCTTTTCTTGAGTTGGGGGCCCGTTCTGGCCAGGCGGTGCTGCGTGGCTTGGAACCTGACCCCTCAGCTTGCACAGACACGCAGAGGGATCCCTGCGGGCATTTCTTTAACTGTTCGCTTTTTTTTCTTTTTTTCCTGTTTTTTGGGGGGATTTTCTTGTTCTTTTTGATTTTTTCTTTAAAATTTGTATGTTTTCTTTTCCCTCTTTTTCCCTTTTTGTCTTTCTTCATTACTTAGTTTCTCGTCACTCTATATCTTCCTTCTCTTTCTGTTCCCTGAATACCTGGTGTTGTATACCTCTACACCTTCTAGCCAGGCTGCACTACAACACTTGAGAACAACTTTCCCAGACCTCATAGCCGCAACGGTGGGATCCCTGGGAACTTTGCTGTTATTTTCCCTTTCCGATTTCTATTTATTCATACTTTTCTTTTCTTTTTTTTCTTCCTCTTCCCCTTTTCGTTTTTCTCCATTTCATAGTCTCTCATCTCTCCACTCCAATGGCAAAGTCCACTAGCATTCTTTTTTGTTTGTTTGTATGTTTTTGGCTCCTGTTCCTCTCTCCTCTCTCCCATATACATCTTAGCTCCACACATAACAATCTCCCCGCTACATAGTGCCTACCTTCACCATGTGCTTAACATCACACTACCAAGCAGCACAGGCACAGACTACTGGAACCTGCCCTACACTGATTACCGACCTGCCCTGGTGGCTGTAGTAAGTGCCACAAACAACCCGTCCCAGTAATTCCTCTTCAGCTAGACCTGCCAAATGTACCATATCTGAGTGACTGACCCTGCCAATTGGAGAAGGAGGTGAAAAGTATTGTGCCCACAGATGAGCAAACAACAAAGAACAAACAGCCTACCTGCTCAGACATAGCCAATTTTTTTTTAAAAAGGGACGAAACAAATCTACAATCAATAAACGAGAAAAATAACTACTGAATGCCCTGAAGACAGCAAACAATATCAAAACATTTACAAAAAAAGGACAGGATGGTTCCAGTAGGCATCCAAAATAAAACACCAGATGACTTTCCAGTGGAAGAAAAGGCACTAGAGCTACCTGATAGGGAATTCAAATTTCTAATACTCAGAATTCTCCAAGAGCTAAAGCAAAAAGCATACAAAAATGAGGAAAAAAATACAAATTCATGGAAATTACGGACAAAATATCGGAAGAATTCAGGAAAATAATGCAGGAACAAAATGCCAAAATAAATTCACAACTAGAAATTATACAAAAACAACAATTAGAA
>NW_004444099.1:4374187-4389529 GCF_000243295.1 Trichechus manatus latirostris | reverse complement strand
GGGCAACATGTGTACTAACTGTTAAATGAGAAACTATTTTGTTCTGTAAGCCTTCACCTGAAGTACAATAAAAAAAAAAAAAGGAAAAAAATTTAAAAAATAAAAGCTGGTTCACATTCTGAAAAAAAAAAAACTTTCAGGTAGTGAATACCTTTGACCAATGATGTAAAGGTTGTTACCATTCTTAAGGGAGCCCTGGTGGCGCAGTGGTTAAGAGCTATGCTTAGCTACAGATACTAACCAAAAGGTCAGCAGGTTAAATCCACCAGCCGCTGCTTGGAAACTCTATGAGTCAGAATCAACTCGAAGGCAACGAGCTTTTTTTTTTTTTTCCTTTGGTTAACATCCTTAATCTGATTCCATATGAAATGTTTATTTTGTCATATAGAAAATAATCAGAAGCTTATAATTCTTTATATATTTTGCCCATTTAATAATGAGTAGCTTTATTTATCAAGGATCCCTGATGGAGCAGTGGTTATGCACTCTGCTAACTGAAAGTCAGCTGTTCAAACCCAGCAACCTGGAAGAAAGATGTGGCAGTCTGCTTCTGTAAAGATTTACAGCCTTGGAAACCCTATAAGGCAGTTCTACTGTGTTCTATAGGGTTGCTATGAGTTGGAACTGATTGGATGGCAGCGGGTTTGATTTTTGTTTTGTTTGGGGGGGTTACCTTTATTTATAAAACTGATAGGCAATGATTAGCATCTGAGTCTTTAAATATTACTCTCTAAATGGAAAGTAATTTAAAATCAATCGTCATTTCTTCACAGTTTCAAAATTTTGTACTAAAGAATGAGGAAATCCAAAATTCACCAGGTTTCCCAGTCATATTGTTGGCCTCTGCGTATGTGATTTTCTCATACTGACTGAAGGAAGGGAATTCTAAATCTGACAGATTAGCAGTGAAATCTTTTACACCATTTCCTGAGATGCTTCCCAGACTTATGGCTGCAGGCTTAAAAGACATCATGATGCAGAAATGTTGAGCAAGAAGTAAAACTATATTTTCCCCTTTCTTACTTCAGCGAAGTACAATTCCCGTTTATTCACACTGTATTTCCTCACACAATATGTTCCTGAGACCCAAGCTATAAATTCAAAAATATTTGTGAGCAAGAGTGTCCCTGATGCCATTTATACCTTGCTGTTATTTTGTTCCAGCTCCTGAGAGCCACTCATATCTCATGTGAATGGCTTCCGACCATGTTCTGAATTTGATTTTCCTCCCTGAATGAAACGACTTCCTTTGACTACAATACTCATAATTTGATTTATTATGAATAACATAAACCTCCTAATAAGTTAAAAGAAAACTGGTTACGAGTGTTCAGATTTTTCCCAATTTTGGCTTTTTTTATGATCGCTTTTAAATTTTGAGAGTGAGGGTTTTTCCCCCTTTCTTGTATCTATTTCTATAAAAATATGTCATAGATTTAAATTATAATATTTCTCATACTATAATAGAAGGATGGAATTATCCCTCTTGATGCAGTGATACATTTGTCAAGTGAAGGGCCTGGGAAGCCATCGCAAACATTGCACAGCTCTGGGTGGAACAAATAGACAGTGGGCCACAGGCTGTATGCAGAAACCCAGTCTTGTTATCCCCTGCTGATGCTTGGGTCACACAAGGATGGGGTATTCTGGGTTGTACTCCAGGAGAGGAACTCTGTCATCTTGCTGTTCCCCCATTTCCTAGTGAATTTGTGAGGAACCAGGATGTTCACAGGTCATGTTGCAATGGTCTTTTGTTGTTCTTGGAAGTAGTCATTATTAGTGAACACAAATATTTTGTAATTGCATGCTTTATGTCCAGGAGGGTTGCACGACAATCTTTAAAGTAGCCCTTTGGAGAAATTGAGGTTTTGAGCAACCATTCCTTTTCTGTGAAGGGTAGGGACCAAAATCCAGGTAACTGTTAGGCAATGCAAAGAGAGCCTCAAAGCCATAAAGAGAGAGATTCTATTTCCCAATGCTCACCCTTTAAATTTTTTTACCTGAAGCAGACAGCTAAAGGAAGGATAACTGCACTTATCTAAAACACTTCCCTCCTTCCAATTATTTCCAGGAAAGTATAGCCAATGTGATTGTGTCTTTAGAGTACAGTAAACTCTGAGAAGAAAAGATCATTTTTATACACATTTTAAGGGTGTGAACCATCCAATAACAAAGGAGAGAAATAAAGATAAAACTTAAGTCTCTTGACATTTTAATATGCTTGCAAAGAGTCCTAGGAACAGAAGTATATACCACAATTTCTGTAATTTGGCCTTTTTAAATGATTTAAGCCCAATCCATAATGTCATGGGGTACTGGGGGTTCTGTTTGTTTTCATGTATTTGGCCTGTCCTGGCAATAAAATGACCCCCTGTTCAACATACTTGAATAACTTTTTTGGGAACATTCTGTCCTATTCGGCAAGCCACACACTGCGTGGTTAAAACAGAAATGCAGCCAACTCCTTTTCAGTCCTCCTAGGTGATAAAGAGCCAATTGATATTTTTAAACAACTGAATATAATAGAAGTAATTCTTCACCATTTAAAAAAATTCCTTGGAGAGTTGAGGGGGGGTATATTTTAACCTTAATTTAGGTTTTCTTTCTGTATTTTTATTTTAAAGAATTTTGTTATTTTTGTTGCTTTCAGTGGTGATGGTAGCTAAAGAGAAGCAGGGGGTAGGGGTAATAATAATCTAAAACCCTTTTAAAAACTTTCAGGGAAATCTTTTAATTGCAGAATAGTTTGGTTAATAAAAATTAGGCTAATATTTCACATTTCAGAGTCAAACATACATAAAGTAAAATTTTAAAGAACAAAGTAAAATAAATATAGATTAAAGTTTTATTTAGGGGACCCTGCTGGCGCAGTGGATAAGTGCTTGGCTGCTAACTGAAATGTTGGTGGTTCAAACCCACAAGCTGCTCGGTGGGAGAAAGATGTGGCAGTCTGCTCCTGTAAAGATTTAAAAAAAAAAAAAATCCATTTCTGTTTAGTCATTTCCAATTCATAGCGACCCTATAAGACAGAACAGAACTGCCCCCATAGCGTTTCCAAGGAGTGGCTAGTGGATTCAAACTGCTAACCTCTTGGTTAGCAGCCAAGCTCTTAACCACTGTGTCAACATGGCTCCAGCTATAAAGATTACAGCCTAGGAAACCCTATGGGACAGCTCTACTCTGTTCTGTAGGATTGCTATGAGTCAGCACTGACACAGTGGCAATGGGTATTTAAGGCTTTAGCATCTTTTCTAGCACTCCAGTGGATTATTTATCAAATTTCTGGGAAATCATTTATTTAATTGATACTATTTAAAGATCCAAAAAATAAGGTCAAGCATAAAAGGCATTAGTCTAAATTTGAAATAGGGAGTCACCGAAAAAAAAAAAAAAAAGGTGGACTGTCTGTTCCAATCCAAGTACTGCCTGGAAGTTGACAATAATGTGCATTTTGAGGCAAATATTTTCTTATAGGGAAGATGGATGTCCTAGGTTATTAAAACTGAAATAATTAATAAAATCCACATCATATGCTCAACTGCTCTTAATCTGATTCTGTGCTCATCAAACAATCCTCTGATAATGTGGCTTCCTGTGTAATTTTCCTATGGGTGGAAAATATTGGAGTTAAGCTGATGAGAACTTTTAAGTCTTTTTAAGAGTTACATTTATTATTATAAATTAAAATATTAAATAATGGCTTATATACTTTATTTTCCAAAGATTTTAATAACTTAGCAAAGGTTTTAATGACTCAGTTAATAACCAAAAACCAAACCCATTGCCAGTGAGTGGATTCTGACTCGTAGTGACCCTATAGTATAGAGTAGAAATGCCCCATAGGGTTTCTAAGGCTGTAAGTCTTTATGGAAGCAGACTGCCGTATCTTTCTCCCATGGAATGGCTGGTGGGTTTGAACCACCAACCTTTTGGTTAGTAGCTGAATGCTTTAACCACTGCACTACCAGGGCTCCTTCAATTAACTAAAGGACTATCTAATATTTAGTAGATGCAATGGTATTATTTGAGGGGTTTTCAACCATGGAATCGCCCTTATGACAATGTTATAAACTTGCCCTCTGACTGCTTTCAGACACTGTAAACTGAACCCTAGGAACTATGATATTTTTTACCAGTATAGGTAGTCCCCGACATATGATGGGGTTCCATCCCGGCCACTCTTTCCTAAGTCGGATCTGAAGTAAGTCGAATATCTCTTTGTTTTTAGTTTTCATTATTATTGCCTTTTGTTATCAGTATCTTTATAAATATGCTCTTTGAAAATCGGCGAGTAAACATTGGAGATGACAGCATCAGCAAATTATGCGCTGCAATACTGTATATAGTACATGTTACTTGTGATAAATGTACAAAAACAGATGGTCATAAGTTGGGGATTACCCGCACAGTGAACATTTTGCTCCTGCATCCTGCATAGCTCTCCCTGCCAAAGTCTGTTAGTGCTTAGTACTGTCCCAAGTTTTAGTAAACATCACGCATACCATCTAACAGACTTAGACAGCTGCTATCAACTTACTGAACTATTGAGGAGAGGACAAATTATTCCCTTACTACAGATACATAGAAATCTGGTGATCCAATGTCATCCTACTAAGTATTTGTAGAAACAGTTTTGAGCTAGGACTTAAAAAAGATTTGTCCACAGTGTCTTTCTATGACGCTATGATAGTATCTCAACAATCACACATCACAGGTGGAAAATGACATATTTCCAAGATATGAGGATTAGACATCTGACAACAATGTGTGACCCTTAGTTTCCTGTACTATTTCCTCATTCAATACTAATTCTATAGATAGTACTGGTAGGAATTGTTAGGGAAAAAAAGGGCAAAATACGAAAATAACACAATGACCCTAAAACCCATTGCCATGGAGTTGATTCTGACTCATAGCAACCCTACAGGACAAAGTAGAACTGCCCTATAGGGTTTCCAAGGAACACCTGGTGGATTTGAACTGCTGATTTGAACTCCTGACGTTTTGGTTAGCAGCTGCAGTTCTTAACCACTACACCACCAGGGTTTCCCCTATGAAAAAGAAAAAAAGAAACATTTTGAGGCAGTAAAATTGGAAGGGCTATGTCTTTTTAGGATGGTGAACACATCTAGTAAAATGTCTCAAGTTTTACAGCGATTGATTACTAACTGAAAGGTCAGTGGTTCGAAACCACCAGTAGCTCCACAGGAGAAAGATGTAGCAGTTTGCTTCCTAGAGATTTACAGCCTCGGAAACCCTGTGGGGTGACTATGAGTCGGAATTGACACCACAGCAGTGGGTGGGACTCTACCTCAGAAAAATAAGCTAAGTGAAGCAGTTAAAACATCTAAATTTCTGATTAATATAGTATAATATAATTTGTATATTTTATTTGGAAAATATTTTAATACATGTGGGCCCATTTTTCTCTAATAGAAATATACCACCACCATTAATACGCAATTCAATTGTAAAAATATTAATCAATTAATAGATTTTACTTTTCTGACAATTTGAATATCTATATTTACATCTATATGACACCTTTGAATTGTAGTGTTGGCAAAGAATATTGAACACATCATGGACTGCCAAAAGAACAAACAAATCTGTCTTGGAAGAAGTACCATCGGAATGCTCCTTAGAAGCAAGGATGTGGGGACTACTCTCACATACTTTGGACATGTTATCAGGGGGGATCAATCCCTGGAAAAGGACATCATGCTTGGTAGAGGGTCAGTGAGAAACAGGAAGACCCTCAATGAGACAGACTGACACAGTGGCTGCAACAATGGGCTCAAGCATAACAACGATCATGAGGATGGCACAGGACCGGGCGGTGGTTCGTTCTGTTGTACACAATGTCGCTATGAGTCGGAACCGACTCGACGGCACCTAAGAACAACAACAATATATCTATATATAGAAAGAGAGCCCTGGTGGCTCAGTGGTTAAGAGCTGGGCTGCTAACCAAAAAGACCAGCAGTTCGAATCCACCAGCTGCTCTTTGGAAGCCCTGTGGGGCAGTTCTACTATGTCCTATAGGGTTGCTGAGTTGGAATCCACTCGACAGCATTTTTTTTTTTTTTTTTTACTTTTGCTATAGTATCAAAAGCTATGTGAGTTATTTTAGTATTTTGCAAAGCTTGATGTCAAGATTACTAAGCAATATCTGCTGAAATACAAGGGGAGGATACACATTTTTCATTAAAGTTATGATTTTTATTTTGTTCAGAGAGCTGGTTCATAATTTTTTTAAGTTTCTTTACAAAAAGTCACAATAGAATGCAGGAAAAGAACTTGTGGCACTAATAAAGTAAAACTGTCACTTTCTGATTTGGTAGTTACATATTTCATCCCTCTATTAGGCACGGTGGTTCTGTCACAAATCTTGCTTCTACTTACAATTAATTAAGCAAAACTAAAATGTTTAAAGCTACTACAAACCAAATTTAATTTAAATGGCTACAATAACTTAAAACAAAGATAAATGGAATCACTTTCTTATGCTTCATTGCCTCCTCTAATTCCTTTAAAACACATCTATTGAAGTTCTGAGGATGAGGAGGGAGGGGTTGACCACCAGGATGCCAGTTAAACTGTCAAAATAATACCTTAACCACCAGGTGTTTCCAGGATGAGTTCATTCTACTTATTCCCTTCTCTTTGTCATCTTGACCTTCTAATGTGTATTTTTAAAATATATATAATTTTTACAGCCTGATTTATCTTGAACTTTTAACCATAATGTCAGTTCTTATGGAGAGATGGAATATTGATTAAGCTAATTAAAAGGATGACTATAAATTCATTACTTAATTACAAGTTAAAAATATGTCTTACAGTATGCTCCAATGATTGAAATCCCCCATCCATGGAACTTTTGAATGCATGCAAAATAATTCTATACCCTGATGGAAACCTTTTTTTTTTTTGGTTAAAGCAATTTATTTTTGCTATTTTACAATTGCATTTGATTGCATTACTGCAATTTCTTTCTTTCACTGCAGCATCTCTAAAAGCTGTTTCTACCGTTTCTGAACAGAACTGTGAGCAAAATGGAATTTATCACAACTAGGCCAAGCACTTTTTTAAAAAAAATTGAGATCAGATAACACAAATGCTTACGTCTTGTTTCCATGGTTATGCAAGAAAATAATTTTTCAGTCAATTATATAAGGTTATGCAGGATTTATTTATTTATTGCCTATTTTATTTTATATGTCTATCTTTATCAAACTGAACATGTTAGGATGCATTAATAAATTCTGAAAATGTTGGTAACTTAATTAAACATTTCTTTGTTTTTTTGGGGGGAGGGGTTTAGCTTAGAATATCTTATAAAAAATAAAATGTTTATGCTATTGGTTGCTTAGCTTTTAATTTCAAATGTTAATAGGTAAGGCATTTGAAGAATTCAGAAGTTGAAGCTACACAGGAAAGAAGTCTGAATATCAGCCCTGGGTTCTCTAACACCTCTCTGCCCCCAGCACACGCACACACACACACAGGGAACCCTACCTCTTAGTTTATTTTTTCAGTATTTATTTCAGGAAAATGCTAGGAAATGTATATATGTACCACTTCCCCACTTCTTGGGGCCCTGGTGGCACAGTGGCTAAGAGCTACGCTGTGCTACGGCTGCGAACCACACTCGCTGCTCCTTGGAAACCCTATGGAGCAGTTCTCCTCTGTCCGTGGGCTCACTATGAGTTGGAATTGACTCCACGGCAGTAGGTTTTCTTCCCCACTTCTTGTACAAAAAGTAGCATAACATACACACTCTCCCTTGCTTTTTTCACTGAATAATATATCCATATCAGTACACAGATTTCTTCCTTGTTGATAAAAGAGAGCTACAAAATTTTCAGTATTTACAACTGGTTTCCAGGAATAAAAAGAATAATAGCCTTTTGACTTCCCTGAAGTATATCCATATGCTGGTGGAAAATCTATTATCTGTAAATTCTGTTCTCTAGCTCTAGCACTTGGTTTTCCCTTCAAAGGCCATTGTCCACACAAAGAGTAGAAAAGAATGCAGACTAGTCCCACACCCTGTGAAGGTAAATGAGGGTGGATTACAGAGAACTGCAGACATGGAAGTAGCATTTAAAGGTAAAAAAAAACAAACAAACCTGTTGCCTTCAACTATTCCAACTCATAAGGAACCTATAGGACAGAGCAGAACTGCCCCACAGGGTTTCCAAGGAGCAGCTGGTGGATTCCAACTGCTGATCTTTTGGTTAGCAGCCATAGTTCTTAACCACTGTGCCACCAGGCATCCACTATGCCACCAGGACTCCTTAAAGTACTGTGAATTACAGAAAATCTAGAGACATGGAAGTAGCATTTAAAGGTAATGCAGTGTGGATTATAGATAACCTGTAGACATGGAAGGAGCAGAGAGGCACAGGATCCTGAAGGGGCAGTTATGCCCCAGAGAGGTCTGCTTTGGCAGGCCATAGCTGCATTGGACACACCATTGAAAAGGCTCCAGGAAAGAGACTCTGGCCCCCAAATACCTCTATATATTATTTTTAGGGAAAATGGGGCAGAAGTCTTCTAAATGACTATGTGACGAGGAGCACTTCTTGGTGAGGAAATTGCTGTATAGACAGGAGTAGCCTCAGTATCTCCAAGGCTGGTATCAGCACGTTTTTCTTTGTGCTAACTCAGATCTGCTGAGCCAGCTCATTGCTAAACTACTCAATTGGGGAGGGGGACGTGCCTTCAGGGCCTTCTGAGTTTGTCTCTCTTCAAAGAGTATTTCCATTTTTCGTAAGCAGTGCTGCTTATTCATCTAAAAATAGAGAAATACAGAGTCAAAATGAGACATGAATGTTTGGTTTTCAACTAGGCTCACTCACTAAGTGGCTGTTTCTTACACTGTATCTCAGCCTTACCTTATGAAATCTAACTTAAGAGTCTTGTTGCTCTTGTTAGGTGCCGTGGAATCAATGTACAACTGAGAGTTTTAGTAAAATTTAAAATACTAGCCCTTCCAGTTCATTTGCAAATAGTTGAAGATAGTTAAAGCAGAAGTACCGACTGTCTTTAGTGAATAACAGTATCAATCCAAAATGATAAAACTATGAGTCAGAATCAACTCAATGGCAATGGGTTTGATTTTGGTTTTATAGTATATGTATTACTATAATAATAATAAAAACAAAAAGGAAATAGTCACACTTGAGAAGAATATTACCAAACTCACATTGATTAATAGACACTTTGGTTGATAGGAAGGACTCCAAAGTTTCATGTAGGTATTTATTAAATCTCTCCTATTTTCTTGCTACCATTTAGGACCAAAAAAGTTATCACCTGGGGTCTAGCCATTGAGATAGACTGCAGACACAGGGAAAGACAAACAGTACTCAGTTAATAAATGACATAAGTATTTTTAAAACCAGTACCCCACATTTTTATGCAAATAATGCTTGTATTACACTTTTTTTTTTTTTTTGCCAACTGTGCCCTCCCTCTCAAGGTATTTTCCTAGGTGCTCTATGCTAATTATTTTACATGTTGCTGTAAAAAATTAGCATAGCATGCTTATGGAAATATCTCACGGGGGAGGGTGTGGTTGACAAAAAACACATAACACGCTTGTTATTTGTATAAAAAAATGGTACATAGGAAAACATTAGTGCTTAGATCTGATGGAGGCAGAGGCAGTAAAGGAAAGTTTCATGGAAATAATGCCACAGCTTTTCCAATAGAATATACAATTTTGATAGGTTAGAAAGTCGGAAAGGGATGATTTTTGCTCTGAGGATATACTCTCCTAAATTGAGCTGTTACTGATTTTTTTTATTATGTTGTTTTGTGTTTTATTTACTATTTTACCTGCCCCTCCCTTGTTAAATCTTGGTATGGAGAAGAGTGTCGTTACAGGAAAATAATTAACTTTAATAGATGGAAGGAAACGGATCTCACCTAAGTATAAGGAAATTCTATCCATAATACTGTACTAGCAGTAAGTAATACAAATCAGGAATAATCATTCTATGAACTATAATTAAATACCCAATATTCTTCATTGTTTTTCTTTTAAATTTCAATTATTAGATTATTAAAATACAACTATAATACATGTTCTTTGTATAAAGAAAAGTTAATATTTTGCCACTTTTCCTTTCCAACTCCCTGAAGTAACCAGCCTGATGTGTAGCTTTCACACTTTCTTTAGGAGGTTTATGTATCTGTAATATATCTCTTGGAGCCTCGGTGGTACAGTGGTTAAGAGCCTGGCTGCTAACCAAAAAGCTGGCAGTTTGAGTCTACTAGCCACTCCTTGGAAACCCTATAGGGCAGTTCTACTCTGTCCTATAGCGTTGCTATGAGTCGGAATGGACTCGACAATAACCATTTGTATATTTTAAAAATTGTTGTCCCCCAATAACCGATAATAAAAAGAAAACCTGTGAGGGAAAAAATTATTTGTTACAAAGAACGCGTATTATAGCTGTACTTGAATAATCTAATAATGGAAATTTAAGGAGCGACTGGTGGATTCAAACTGCCAATCTTTTGGTTAGCAACCGAGCTCTTACCCACTGTACTCCCAAGGCTCCATCTCTGTATATCTATCTCTATTTCCATATTTATTAATATATAGCAAGTGGAAAATCCCCTGTAACTATACTTATTTTACAGAATATATTTTTGGCAAAACTCAGAGGTTCATTCTTCAATATATTAATTGAAATCATTTTATGCAGTTAACTAATGATATTCAAATTGAAATTGTAGTAAAATAGGTATGAATTCAGGGAGAATTCACATATTTAATATGAATTCTCATTCAGAAACATGGAATTTCTTTTGATTTTTTAGGTATCATTTTAGCTCATTCAATTAATGTTCAGGCATTTTCTTCATATGTCTTTATCTTACTAAACGTATTTCTGTTTATGGTAGGGTGTAATTGCTAATATAAATAGAAATATTAGTTTTATTATTTAATATAGCTACTTATTATTTTGTATATTGAGTATAGATCTGAAACTTTACAAAAGTATCTTATTTTTTTAAGTTTTTTTTTTTTTTTTTTTAATAATATACTCCTGGGTTTTAGGTGCACAATCACACCATATCATCATTAAATGCAGTTTGCATTTTTTATCAAATATATATTCTAATTTCAATTTCTTACTGCATTTCCAAAAATTTCCACAAAAGTATTGTAATAAGATTTGTGAGAGCCACTACCTTTTATTGTTGATATTTCTAATAAAAATCACTTTATTATTTGCTCATTTACTATAATATTGTTCATTTTTTGATAAGCAGTTATTATTCCAGTGAGTTTCCACCTATTCCAATTTTACTTGGTATTTTTAGTAGAAATGGGTACTGAAATGAATCACATTCCTTTCTGGAATCTATTATATAAGTGTATGTTTTCCTCCTTTAATTTGTTTTTATCAATTATACTCTCTATCCAATGTAGAATCATTCTTACACTTCTGGAATTATGTTGTTATTGTTGGGTGCCATAGAGTGGATGCCTACTCATAGCGACCCTATAGGACAGAATAGAACCGTCCTATGGAGTTTCCTAGGCTGAAATCTTTATGGGAGCAGATCATCAGGTCTTTTCTACCACAGAGCTGCTGGTGGGTTGAACCACCAATGTTTTGGTTGCCAACCCAGCACTTAACCATTGCATCACCCGGGTTTCTTGGAATAAAGTATACTTGACCACAAATAATATTCTTAGTACACTGTTAAATTTGATGCCCTTTTACTTTATTTAAAATATTTGCATTTTTAGTCAAAAGTGAAAATGGTTTATAGTTTTTATTTTTATGTATTCTTCAGATTAACAATATTATTGTTATTCATAAAATGAATTGAGCTAATTGTCATCAATTCTCGTGGTCTTGCATTTTAATAAAATGCAATGAACACATTTTGCTTTAATATTCAAAAAATTAACCCATAAAAACATAAGTCCCTCATATTTAGTATTACTGGTAAATCTTTAATACGTTTTCTAAACTCTGCTTGTGTGTTTTCTTCTTCATGATTCTAAGTCTTCTTGAGCTAACTGTTGTTGTTAGGTGCCATCAGGTTGATTTCTACTCATAGCAACCTTATGTATGCCAGAATGAAACACTGCCCTGCCCTGCACCTTCCTCACAATCATCGTTGTTTGAGCCCATTGTTGCCACTGCATCAATCCATCTCATTGAGAGTCTTCCTCTTTTTCACTGCCCTCTACTTTCCCAAGCATGATGTGCTTCTCCAGGGATTATTCCCTCTTGATAACATGTCCAAAGTAAGCACAAGTCTTGCCATCCTCACTTCTAAAGAGCGTTCTTCCAAGACAGATTTGTTCATTCTTCTGACAGTCCATGGTATATTCAATACTCTTCACCAACACAGTAATTCATGTTCATCAATTCTCTGGTCTTCTTTATCCATTGTCCATCTTTCACATGTATATGAGGTGATTGAAAATACCATGGCTTGAGTCAGGTGCACTTTAGTCCTCAAAGAGACTTCTTTGCTTTTGAACACTTCAAAGAGTTCTTTTGCAGCAGATTTGCCAAATGCAATGTGTCGTTTGATTTCTTGACTGCTGCTTCCATGGGCATTTATACTTGATTTAATGCTAGAATATTGTCATTTCGTAATCTTTCTAATCCTTAATGTAGTTTATTTTGGTTTATTCTTTTGTTAACCTTAATGATGTTTGTCAGATTACACATATATTTGTCTTTAAAACAGCTCTTAGTCTTATGAACCCTCTTTAAAATTACTTACGATTCCACTCATCTTTATTAGCTCAGTCCTACTACCTCCTTATTTATTTCTTACTAATATTTTATTGTGTTTTCCATGAAAGTTTACACAGCAAATTAGGTTCCCATTTAATATTTCTACACAAGTTGTTCAGTGACATTAGATACTATTTTCCAAATGTGTCAACTTTCTCATTAATTGCTTTCTGGTTGTTCCATTTTCAGTATCCTAATTACCCTGCTGCTCTTGTCTTCTCATATTTGCTTTAGAATAAATTTTGACTTTTTGGTCTCATATAGATTTTTTTTTAAGAGGCACCATACTTGTGGGTAATATCATATATTTTGTGTGCCAATCTGTTATTTCGCTAAAAGGTGACCTCGGGATAGTTTCGGTTCAAGGTTTAAAGAGTACCTCAGGGCGATAGTCTCAGGGAGTCCTCCAGTCTTAACTGGTCCAGTAAGTCTGGACTTCTTACAGTTTGAATTCTGTTCTGTGTTCTTCTCCCATTCTGTCTGGGTCCATGTATTGTTGCCTTAAATATAATAGTCATTAATGGTAGCAAAGCACCATCTAGTTCCTCTGGTCTCAGGGTAGATGAGGTTGTAGCTTGTGTAGATTATTAGCCCTGTAAACTAGTTTCTTTCTCTTTTGCTCCTAATAAGACCAATAGTTGTATCTCAGATGGCCACTTATAAGCTTTTAAGACCCCAGATGTATTCACCTCACTAGAATGCAGAACATGAACTTTGTGGTACCAGTGGACTGAGTTGTCCCATGAAACTAAGGACCTAAGCCTTTAAACCCAGAAAACCATTCTCACAAGATGCTTGGTTATGTCTGAGAAGAATCTGTAACTGTGTCCTCTATAAATATATACATATGCACATACATATCTGTATATACATAGATGTATCTAGTTCTATCTGTGCACACATATGTACTCACCCGTACACATACATGCCTGTACACCTACATATGTGACCATACACACTTTTTTTGGTTATTCTTGGTTAATTCCTTTATTTTTGATTACATATTTTTCTTTGTTTTGTACTAGTTTCTTCATCTATGCACTTATCTTTTAACACCTTCACTGAAGTATAATTTTACACTACATTTTACACACCACTATAAGTGTACAATATAATATTTTTTATCTATTTATTGACTCATGCAACCATCATCACAATCCAGTTGTAGAACATTTCCATCACCCTCCAAAAATGCCCTCAATTCCATTTTATATAAATCCCTACCTCCAATCCCAGCTTGAGGTAAACCACTAATTTGCTTTCTTTTTTATAAATTTGTCTTTTCTAGATATTTCAAATAATTGGAATAATACAATAGTTTTTGCATCTGGCTCCTTTCACCTAGCTAACTGTTTTAAAGGTTCCTCTGATTTGTAGCATGTATCAGAATTCCATTAGTTTTTATTACGAAATAGTATTCCATTATTTGGGTATATCACATTTTCTTTCTTGATTTCCTAACAGATATTTGGTTTGTTCCCAGTTTTGGCTAGTATGAGGAATGCTGCTATGTACATTTGTGTACACAGAGTCTTTGTGTGAACAAAAGTTTACATTTTTCTTGGGTAGATACTAGGACTGGAAATTCTAAGTCATATGGTATAAGCTTATGTTTAACTTCAAAAAACAAAGCAACTGTCAAATGTTATCCATAGTAGCTGTAACATTTTAGATTTGTACAAGAAATGTTTGAGGATCCAGTTTCTCTATTTCCTCCCCAAACATTTGGTATTGTCTATATTTTAGATTATAGCCATTTTAATGGGTATGTAATGATATTTCATGGAGCCCTCGTGGTGCAGTTGTTAAGAGCTCTACTGATAACCAAAAGGTGGACAGAATCCACCAGCTGCATCTTGGAAACCCTATGGGGCAGTTCTACTCTGTCCTATAGGGTTGCTATGAGTCAGAATCGACTCAAAGGCAATGGGTACGATATCTCGTTATGGGTATAATTTGCATTTCACTAATGACCAAAGATGTTGAACACCATTTCATGTGCTTATTCCAAAACCAAACCAAAACCGATGCCGTTGAGTAGATTCTGACTCATAGCGACACTATAGGACAGAGTAGAACTGCCCCATAGGGTTTCCAAGGAATGGCATGTGCTTATTAGTCATTGCTATATCTTGATTGGTGAAATGTCTAGTCAAGCATTTTGCTCATTAAAAAAAATAAAAAAAGATTGCTTGTTTTACTATTAAGAAAAAAAATGCCATCGAGTTGATTCCAACTCATAGGGACAGAGTAGAACTGTCCCAGAGGGTATCCAAGGAGCGGCTGGTGTATTCAAGCCACAGCTCTTAACCACTGTGCAACCCATATTATAAAAGAAAGTAGTAGAATGTGTCTAAGTACTATAGGGAAAACTCTTTAGGTAATGAGTACTCTAATTTGGAGAAAGAGGGATAGGTGGGTTGAAATATTTGAAGAACGTTTCACAGACAAAGTCATATGTGACATGGCTTTCAAGGATTTTCCAAAAAGAGAAATAAGAGAATATAAGTTTTAACTTAAAAAAAAAAAAAAATTCTATGTTAATGGCAGGAGT
>NW_004444099.1:4372167-4374087 GCF_000243295.1 Trichechus manatus latirostris | reverse complement strand
ATTAATTAATATTAATTTTGAGGTGTTTACTTCTGATGGTCTTCAGTTTGATTCTTATATTTGGTAATATAAAATTCCCAAAGACCAAACTTAAAAGCTTTATAACAAAAAATCAGATGTGGCTTTCTTAGCAAGGAAGAATTTCTGGATTTACTTATTCTTGGACTTCTAGAATGTACTAAAGGTAGAGATATCTCCCATAAATATCTAATAAGAATATACTTCTCCTTGTTCTTCAGTCACTGAAGGGAAACAACTTAAGAAGTACAGTTTCAGCCCTAAGGATTATACCAAGCACCTCTCTAATAACTTAAATATTTTGACATATTAAAGTTTAAGTTTATCTTGTATCCTGAAACTTTGCTGCAATCTTCTATTAGTTCCAGTAGTTTTCTTGTGGATTCCTTGGGGTTTTCTGTGTATAAGATCATATCATCTGCAAATAGAGATACTTTCATTTCTTCTCTACCTATATGGATGCCCTTTATTTCTTTTTCTAGCCTAACTGCTCTGGCTAGGACCTCGAGCACAATGTTGAATAAGAGTGGTGATTAAGGGCATCCTTGTCTGGTTCCTGTTCTCAAGGGGAATGCTTTCAAAGTCTCTCCATTCAGGATGATGTTGGCTATGGGTTTTGTACAAATGTCCTTAATTATATGGAGGAATTTCCCTTCTATTCCTATTTTTTTGAGAGTTTTTATTATGAATGGGTGTTGGACTTTGTCGAACACCTTTTCTGCATTGATTGATAAGATCATGTGGTTCTTGTCTTTTGTTTTATTTATGTGATGGATTATGTTGATTGTTTTTCTAATGTTGAACCATCCCTGCATACCTGGGATAAATCCCACTTGGTCATGGTGAATTATTTTTTTGATATGTTGCTGAATTCTATTGGCTAAAATTTTGTTGAGGATTTTTGCATCAAAGTTCATGAGGGATATCGGTCTGTAATTTTCTTTTTTTGTGGTATCTTTACCTGGGTTTGGTATCAGGGTTATGCTGGTTTCATAGAATGAGTTTGGGAGTATTCCATCATTTTCTATGCTTTAAAATACCTTTAGTAGAAGTGGTGTTATCTCTTCTCTGAAAGTTTGGTAGAATTCTCCACTGAAGCCATCTGGGCCAGGGCTTTTTTTTGTTGGGAGTTTTTTAATTACCTTTTCAATCTCTTCTTTTGTTATGGGTATTTAGTTGTTCTACCTCTGTTTGTGTTAAGTTAGGTAGGTAGTGAGTTTCTAGAAATTCGTCCATTTCTTCTAGGTTTTCAAATTTGTCAGAGTACAATTTTTCATAGTATTCTGTTATGATTCTTTTAATTTCAGTTGGGTCTGTTGTGATATCACCCATCTGATTTCTTATACACGTTATCTGCTTCCTCTCCTGGTTTTCTTTTGTCAGTTTGGCCAATGGTTTATCAACTTTGTTGATCTTTTCAAAGAACCAGCTTTTGGACGTGTTAACTCTTTCAATCCTATTGTCTATTTCATTTAATTCTTCTATAATTCTTATTATTTCCTTCCTTCTGGCACCTGTGGGATTCTTTTGCTACTCTCTTTCTACTTGTTCCAGTTGTAGGGTTAATGCTTTGATTATGAGCCTTTCTCGTTTTTGGATGTGTGCATTTATTGCTATAAATTGACCTCTGAGCACTGCTTTTGCTGTGTCCCAAATGTTCTGGTAGGATGTGTTTTCATTCTCGTTTGATTCGATGAATTTCGTTATTCCATCCTTAATTTCTTCTATAACCCAGTAGTTTTTGAGCAAGATGTTGTTCAGTTTCCATGTGTTTGATTTTTTTTCCTTGCTTTTTGTGTTGTTGATTTCCACTTTTATGGATTTATGGTCAGAAAAGATGCTTTGTAGTATTTTGATGTTTTAAGGCTTGCTTTATGGCTTAATATGTGGTCTATTCTGGAG